>NW_028261391.1:63592276-63777276 GCF_051295495.1 Thamnophis sirtalis | reverse complement strand
AAAAAACTCTTATTTCTTCTTCCTCCCTCTCCTAACAAATCACACTGCTTTCCATTCAATTTTCTTTAGAAGCAGCACTCCAATATAGTAGCTTTTAAGAAGGCCAAAATGCTATCAGAGAGGGCAAGGGGAAAGAGAGAGGAAGAAAAGAATCCTTGAACGTCTCACAGCATTTAAGGACGTTATCCATCCAAGTAGATAAACCTTTACAGGTTTGAAATCTTATACCACAGTAGATGTCAAGGCAAGTTCCTTTATATTGAAATGTTCAGAATGTGGAATAAAACCTCTTCCATATCCTTTTGAAAAAAGAATAACTAATATAAAGAACAGTTTCTGGAACTGGGTATGTCTAGTTTAATGAAAAGAAGTACTAGGGGTTACATGATAGCAGTGTTCCAATATTTTGTGACCTGACAAATGCGCGCCCGATAACAGCGCGCCGACAAAACCACGGCGATAAAACCGCGACATCGACAGCACGCCCACAAAGGCGTGCCGACAAAAGAGTGGTGACAGAAGCGTGATTACGGTTAAGGTGAGGGTTAGGGTAAGGGTAAGGGTAAGGGTAAGGGTAAGGGTAAGGGTTAGGGTTAGGGTTAGGGTTAGGGTTAGGGTTAGGGTTAGGGTTAGGGTTAGGGTTAGGTTCAGGGTTAGTTTTAGTTTTAGTTTTAATTTTAGTTTTAGTTTTAGTTTTAGTTTTAGTTTTAGTTTTAGGGTTAGGGTTAGGGTTAGGGTTAGGGTTAGGGTTAGGGTTAGGGTTAGGGTTAGGTTCAGGGTTAGGTTTAGGGTTAGGCTTAGAGTTACCTTTAGGGTTACCTTTAGGGTTAGATTTAGAGCGCGCTTCTGTCAGCGTGCTGTTGTTGGCGCACTTCTGTGCTCATTCGTCAGCGCAATTTCAAACTCGCATTTTTCCCCCGCGGTTTCGTTGGTGCGCTTTTGTCCAGCGCGCATTTGTCGGTGAACCCAATATTTGAGGGGGATAAAAGGAAGAGGGGCTCAACATATTGTCCAAAGCACCAGAGGGCAGGACAAGCAATGAATGGAAACTAATCAAGGATAGAACCAACCTAAAACTAAGGAAATAATTTCTTGACAGTTAAAACACTCAATCAGTGGAATGACTTGCCTCCAGAAGTTGTGAATGCTCCAACACTGGAAGTTTTAAAGAAGAGATTGGACAACCATTTGTCTGAAGTGGCACAGGGTTCCCTGCTGAATTGGACAATTAGACAACCTCTAAGGTAATTTCCAACTCTCTTATTATGTTTGCTCTCCAAGCTTCGGAAAATCCTTCTAACTATTAAATGTACATATGCATAAAATGCACAGTCAGGATTTCTTGGTTTACATTCATATTTAAATAGATCTAATTTGGTTATATATTCATAAGACGCCAGGTGAGCTTGAAAATTCAGTGCATAATCAAACATCATATGATTGCATTTGATCCAAGTCAAGAATGACAATGCTTATAGTTGATGCAACTAAGCACAAAAAAATCCAGGTATTTCTATATACTGCAAAAACTTGTGTTTTGGTTTTATAGGTAATCCTTGGATTATGACAGTAGTTGGGTTTCGAATTTCCATCACTAAATGATATGGTAGCGAAGTACAATGTCATGTTATTACACCACTTAGTGAGAGCAGTCCCAACCATCCTGCTTGTTAAGTCAGGATCCGTGAGAAGACATGGAACTCAAGGCCAAGATTGATAGGTAGGTGAAAGCTATACCGGTTGTAGGTTGTTGCCATGGCGTGCAATCAGGTGGGTGCTACACAGAGGTGGGTTCCTACCAGTTTGCACCTATTCAATAGAACCGGATCATCAAATCTACTGAACCGGTTAGAAGAGGTTCCACCAGTGGACCCGGAAAGCAGGCCACACCTACAGAAGAGGTTCCAAAAAATTTTGAAACCCACCACTGGTCCTTGGATAGGATTATTCTACACTATCATGCTCCTATTTATAAAACTCAGTGCCTCTGTGAAAGGTAAGGATGACTACTGCGTTTGTGGTGCAATCAGAACATTGCGTGTGTTGAAGTTGTTTTAACACAAACCAAAGATGCCTTTTAAAAAACAAGTTTACGTCATATTCTTATGCATGCCAGTGCTGTGTGTGAGGTAATTTAAGGTGGTTCTGACAAGTGTCGTTGGCATCTTCATATCTGGTCAGGTGGGCGGCAAGCCACTCCCATCTGGTTACATGGGTGGCAAGCCACTCCCACAAAGGAGGCCACACCCACAGAGTAGGTTCGAACAATTTTTGAAACCCACCACTGCAGTACGGCCATACCGGTAGTGGCACGGAGCAGCTGACAGCATACTGGTGCGCTGGCTCTTTTGGCCTATCCGCCTGCAAAGTGTGCATGCATGCACAGCATGCGCTGCTTGCACAAGCCCCAACAATCAGCTGGTTGTCACAGAAGTAGTGGATTTCCACATGCGCACAGCGCAAGTCAGGTGCATGTGTGAACAGAATGCGCGAACGCATGATCAACATACTGGTATTGACAGTAAAAGCAACCCACCACTGCTGTGTCTTATAGATTTATGGCTTCTAATCATTAAAAAAATCCCGTAATTTAACCTGTCACATACTATTTTACAAAAATCTTCTGTTTTGAGGATGTACACCATTAAGTACCTATTGGCTATGCTGCGCACATGAAAGAAACATATGAAAACATGGAACTGTAATTGAAGAACATCCAGTACACCAAATACAACCGGAATATCAGTGGAGATCTAAAAGTTTTGGCTCTGCTGCTTGGAATATGGCTATACTGTTGTTATATATGCAAATTGGACAGCTGTGCAAGACTGTCACATTATATTAAAAAGAGATGGCCATTTCGAAAGATATTGGTTCCAGGACAGAAAAATGTGGCACGTGTACCATGTGTTGATCTGATGAAGATATTTTTGCGTCTGCTTCACATAAAAAAATATGAAAACAATAGACAAGGAAGGTGAAGGTTTTTCAGTATTTGAGAAGATGTTTCCAAGAACAATTAATACCAAAGCATTTTTCTTCTTCTACAGATCAGATACATCATAAGCAGAGGTGGGTTCCTACCAGTTCGCACCTATTCAGTAGAACCAGTTCGTCAAATCTACCAAACCGGTTAGAAGAGGTTCCACCAGAAAGCAGGCCACACCTACAGAAGAGCTTCCAAAATTTTTTGAAACCCACCACTGGTCTTTGGATATGATTATTCTACACTATCATGCTCATATTTATAAAACTCAGTGCCTCTGTGAAAGGTAAGGATGACTACTGCGTTTGTGGTGCAATCAGAACATTGCGTGTGTTGTTTTAACGCAAACCAAAGATGCCTTTTAAAAAACAAGTTTACATCATATTCTTATGCATGCCAGTGCTGTGTTTGAGGTAATTAAAGGTGGTTCTGACAAATGTCGTCAGCATCTTCATATCCGGTCACATGGGCAGCAAGCCACTCCTATCCACTCACATGGGCAGCAAGCCACTCCCACAAAGGAGGCCATATCCACAGAGTAGGTTTGAACAATTTTTGAAACCCACCACTGATCATCAGTAACCAGCAGTTCTAAGATTTGTTAGTGGGGCCAGAGAAAATCGCCTGCAAAGCATTCAAGGATATTGTTGAGAATTTTCTTGGTAACTACAGAGCACCAAACTACATTCAGCTGTTTGACAAAATTTTTACAGCATACAAGATCATAAAGTGGAACATGTTTTTGAACAAAATTCATGTTTGACATGTTTCCTGAAATTCTAGGTGCAGTCAGTGATGAACATGGGGAAAGGTTTCACCAGTTCATTGACACACTGAAAAATGGTATCAGGGCATATAGAGCCAAGGTGGCACAGTGGTTAAATGCAGCACTACAGGCTACTTCAGCTGACTGCAGTTGAGCAGTTCGGCTGTTCAAATCTCACCAGCTCAGGGTTGACTTAGCCTTCCATCCTTCCGAGATGGGTAAAATGAGGACCCGGATTGTTGTTGGGGGCAATATGCTGACTCTATAAACCGTTTAGAGAGGGCTGAAAGCCCTATGAAGCGGTATATAAGTCTAACTGCTATTGCTATCTGAAATCCATCAATGCTGGCTGGTTATTGTTGGACACTGCCGCGAGATACATCAGATACAGAGTACAAATGAAAATCAGCAGCAAAACACTTTGGGCCCTGTTGAATTCATGCAGCATGTAAGAAACACATGTGATTAAATACATTAAGAGTTAAGTTCATATTTATCAAATTATTCCTACCATGATATAGTCATCGTAATCACCCAACCTTTTACAGGACGCAGAACTTTTGAAAAAAAATAATAATGTCCAATGTTATTAGAAAAAAATATATCTCCTTTTCATTCAAAAAAGGAAGCACGCTTTTCAGTCTGTTGGTGCTTTTCATCTATTCACTATTTCTCCATTTCTTTGGTGCGGTGTAGGAGCACTTGATCTTTTTCACAAGTTGCAATTTGGGTCACATAATTTGTATCTGGAGTAAGAATTAAAATAATTGCAAGCCATAATGAAAAAGTTGTCTGATGAATTGGCTGCTGGGCACTCATTATCTCAAGAGAGTTGTGTCCCAAACATTGCTCCCTCCTAGGACTGTAGCATTATGATTTTAAGTTAGTCCAGAAATTTAGATCCTAGTAATTTGTCTCGGTCCTGATGATTCTATTTATATGAACTCAATCTCTTAGAACTTTTCCCAGCCCAACTGTTGTGTGGCTCTTGGTTTCTTACCTTACCAGATCTCCTTACTAACACCGGGACAGTAACATTTTTAGGGATGGCTGTAGTTGTAGGGATGGTTCTGGTTGACAGTCTCAAAGCAGCCATTCCTAGAAAAGAATGGTGTTCCCTCTCCCCGTCTGCCTTATATTTTTTGTCACTCTGCAATCAAGGGGTCATCTTTGTCTCATAATGTCTGATCAGAGGTTTATCTATAGCAGTTAGCAGTTAGACTTATATACCGCTTCATAGGGCTTTCAGCCCTCTCTAAGCGGTTTACAGAGTCAGCATATTGCCCCCAACAACAATCCGGGTCCTCATTTTACCCACCTCGGAAGGATGGAAGGCTGAGTCAACCCTGAGCCGGTGAGATTTGAACAGCCTAACTGCAGAACTGCAGTCAGCTGAAGTAGCCTGCAGTGCTGCATTTAACCACTGCACCACCTTGGCTCTGAGTTCCCTTTCTATCCCCTCATCTAAATTGTTAAAGAGTACTGGGCCTAAGACAGAATCTTGGACTCTCCCAATGCATATTTCTCTCCATATAGAAGCAGTTCCATTAAAGACTACACATTGCCTTATTTTTTTGTCACTCTGCAATCGAGGGGTCATCTTTGTCTCATAATGTCTGATCAGAGGTTTATCTAGTGTGGAAATAGTATCTGTTCCTGGATCAGGAGGTTCTTCAGTCACTCACTCATGCCTTGACCAACTCACACTTGGCTTATCGCAATGTGCTATAGCTGTCATTAAACACCACCCAGAAGCTAGTTTGTCCAAAATATGACAGTATGGGCAATGGGTGAGCTGCTTTATGTTCACTCATCACCATTGATTTACGAGTGGCACATTTTATCAGTTCGTTTCTTGGGGCAATTCAAGACCCTGGTTGTCACCTACAAATCTATGACATGTAACAGTGGTGGGTTTCAAAAATTGTTCGGACCTACTCTGTGGGTGTGGCCTCCTTTGTGGGAGTGGCTTGCCGCCCATGTGACCGGATGGGAGTGGCTTGCCGCCCATGTGACCGGATATGAAGATGCCGACGACACTTGTCAGAACCACCTTAAATTACCTCACACACAGCACTGGCATGCATAAGAATATGATGTCAACTTGTTTTTTAAAAGGCATCTTTGGTTTGCGTTAAAACAACTTCAACACACGCAATGTTCTGATTGCACCACAAACGCAGTAGTCATCCTTACCTTTCACAGAGGCACTGAGTTTTATAAATAGGAGCTTGATAGTGTAGAATAATCATATCCAAGGACCAGTGGTGGGTTTCAAAATTTTTTGGAAGCTCTTCTGTAGGTGTGGCCTGCTTTCCGGGTCCACTGGTGGAACCTCTTCTAACCGGTTCGGTAGATTTGACGAACCGGTTCTACCGAATAGGTGCGAACTGGTAGGAACCCACCTATGGTATGTATGTATGTATGTATGTATGTATGTATGTATGTATGTATGTATGTATGCATGCATGCATGCATGTTAAGGGCATGAAAAGAATTGGGTAGTTTCTGATAAGCACTCCACAATGTCTACCTAAGCAAGACCAGGAAGGACCAGAATAATACAAGTAGTTTGTCACATTGCATGCATTTCTCAAAGGCGCAAACTAGGTGCCTGGAGAGCTTATAGCTTCTCTTGCAGCAAAATGACCAACTTTCAGGAAATTAATTAATTTGAGGGCTTTAAGGATGATAATGGGACTAGTTTGCCTCTCCAAAAGCCTTCCCCCCCCTTCATATTTTTTTTAAAAAAAGACTACACAGATGAAAATGTACCATTGTCTTTCTGTTATGGGTTTTAAGGGGTAGGGGACTATGAATAGTACTGTCTGATGAAATATGATCTTTTCTTCTTGATTATCATGTATTCTTTTCTAGGGGTTGTTTTTTGTCAGCAGTTTTAACATTTGTGGTTTGGGTGGCAAACCTCTTATATTTATCCTTTTGCTTCAGCTTCGTTCCCGTTTCACTTCACACATATTTATAGTTGCCTACAAGAACCTTCCTCTTGCTACCACAGAGTGCCATATATCAGATGCACATGAATGTCCTGGTAGTCATGGCAACAATTAGGCAATGCCATTGCTAATATTGAGTGCAAGAACCTGTATTCTGTGCCAAGACTGAGTTGATGTACGTGTGTGCGTGTGCGTGCACCCCCCCACTCTGCTAATGTGTAATTATAGCCACTCTTTTTTTTAACTGCTACGTAGAAAGTTTTTATTTTCCATTTTCATAGCATATAATCACATGTATACTATTACATAGTCAATATCATGTTGTATTATTAAGTAATTACATCAATTCATCTTACCATCAACTACCAAAGGAAAAAAAAACAGTTATTGGCTCTTCTGCTCTCCATACACCATATTTATACCTTATCCGACACTTTCTTCCCCCTCTCTCCTCCCCCTTTCTACATCCTGTCTTCCCTCCATCATTTTCTACTCTACTTCCCCTTCCTTTCTCCTTCTCCTCTCTCCCCTTACCACTCCTCCTTATAGACCTCATCTTCCCCCTTCACCCTCTCTCCTATCCCTCTCTTCCTATCTTTCTTCTCTCCTCTACTTCCCACTCTTCTACATCCTGTCTTCCCTCCATCATTTTCTACTCTACTTCCCCTTCCTTTCTCCTTCTCCTCTCTCCCCTTACCACTCCTCCTTGTACAGCTCATCTTCCCCCTTCACTCTCTCTCCTATCCCTCTCTTCCTATCTTTCTTCTCTCCTCTGCTTCCCACTCTTCCTCTAGTTCACTTGGTGTATTTCAGCTTCTGAGCAAACTCCCTGTTGTGTTGATGGTATTTATAATTCCATTTCAATATACATAAAAAAGAAAAAATAGCAGTATACATGTACAATCATAATACCTTAAAGTCCAACACCCCTCCTCCAACTTAGTAAACTCCACTCCCTCCCCCACTCCCCCCCAACCTTCCCCCACCCTGACTTCCCAGAACCAATACAAGGTATAAATCTTTAACAAAAACAGTTTAAATATAAAATATACTTAAAGAGAAAGTAGAAAGTTAATAATGTCTTATTTATTATAGCCACTCTTTTTCTCCTCAGTTCTTTGCAATTTTACAAAACCATATAATATACTCTATAAAATGCATGGATCTGGATCTTACTCAAGAAAATACATTATTTCAGCTGGTCCTCTTCATTTTATTGGACTTCAGTTCATATAATCCTTAACAAGCACAGACAATGGGAGAAAGCTATGTGCAGATCTCCTAAATAAATGACTAGATCATTTTCAGAACTAAAGGAATGTCAAAGTAAGCCAAACTCAAACCCATTGTATTAAAATTATATCTTCTTCTTGCCTCAGCAATAGGCGAAAAATGTCATTTAATTTTGTCAGAGCTTCATTCAGAATGTGGTGGGACTAAGAATGTGAACAGGGTTAGGTAGAAATAGTTTATTTTGTTATATTTCTCCACTCCTTTACCAATGTATTCAATACACTGATTTTAATGTAATCACCAAAATTTCATTTTCAAACTATTGATCAGTTTCATTAGTTTCAGGTTTTTTTTAGAATTCAGTAGATTAACCAATATATTTCACATATTAATAGGAACAGTACCTGTAACAATTATTAAGATATTAAGCTCTTGTTTTGGTAAACGTATCATTGCTTTTTCCCACAGAATGTATGACATTAGAACATTCAGAAACAAAAGTTTTAAAAAAAACCATTTTCTGTAAAATGTCACAATCTGTTCTCGCCGTCACAGATCTGTTCTGATCCTATAGTATCAGTAAGAATATCATTCTGTTCTCAGTAGGTTTACTGATTCAGAATTATTGTCAGGTTAAACATCAGGGGTCTAATTAGCTAGCGGATATTGCCATCAACTACTTCAACAGCAAACTATCCTTTTTAAAAATAACAAATGTGTGGAAAGGCTAAGACAACCATACTAACATGCCAACATAACTAACAATCATTGACTGAGAAACCAAAAGTTATCTACAAACTTACACGGGACTAGCTTGATAAATTATGATGGAGAGCCTTCCGCGAAGAGGTGTTTATCCTGCAATGCACTGATTCAGGATGATAACAACAAAAACAGCAATACTACGCATAGGTATGGGTATCTGTGTTTATATGTAGACACACACACACACACACACACACACACACACACACACACACACACAAACATCATCTTCTCGGGAAGGAAAGCAACTGGCAATGGTTTCCAGAACATAAAGATGGGAGGACAATCAGCAGGAGAATTGCCCAGTATGTGGACATGTGAATTTGCACTGAATAATTTACAAGCTGTTGCCGAAATGTCTCATTCGAGGCAGAATTTTCTTACGTTTACTAAGGTCAAACTGGCACGAGCACAGGACAGAATTAATTTAAACTATAAGTGTATAAGTGGCTTTAATAGTTTAATAAACTATAAACTATAAGTGGCCTTAATCATTTACATACATTACCAACATTTGGTACGTACATTTGGCTCAAGCATTATATATTGATTTCCTGAAAGCATTTTGTACGAACATTGTTTCATTTGCTTTATTCATCCCACTGCTACATCTTCCAAAATTATAACATGGGTTGAAAGCTAGCTTGATAAAGCCTAAGTGTCATTTTAACAAGAAGCTAAAAAGTCCAGGCCAGTGACACTCATTTCCAATTCCTTCTTAAATTCCCCCAAATGTTCACTGATTTCCCTTCAGGTTTCAACTTGCAATAGTGGCTTGTGAATATGAAGACTTGGGAGGAATGAAAATAGAGTGCTTTCTTGCAATCAGCTCCTGGAAAGACCAAATGGCATGTGAAGAATTTGGGAGTGACGAAGTATTTCAGGCTGTTGGCCTGTAATTATATTCCTGCAAGCTAAAATATTGTGGTAGTCTTTTAAGCTACTCAGTTTGGCTCAAGGTATGGAGCTAAATTAGCTCTGAAGCCTTTGAAGTCCTTCCTCAGGTATTTCTTTTTTCTTTTTTCTTGTTGTACAGAAGATTTTCTTCACGTTTTAATCTTCTGTACAACAAGAAAGAGCAGAGCAAAGGAAGCACTATTTGCATTGCACATGTTGGTCCGGCTACATCTGGAAAGCCAACGGCCCAGCCCAATAGCTTGCAGCATTGCACAGATTAGAGATATTAGATACACATTGATTGATGGTTTGATGTCTTTTTCTGTAAACGGAAGGAACCACATCAAGAGAAACCACTTACTTTTTTGAGGAGCAGAGAATAAATCTTTTAATGTTCGGTGGATTGGAGTGGCAGCCATCTGCAACTGATTTTCCTCTTTGGTCAGCCCTTTAAAACAGCATTTGACTCAAACTTTAAGCCTAAAGACTCGTGTTTCTATGGTTTTATCAACACATACCTCATTTAAGTGAGGAATGTTTAGAAAGAGGTTTGAGAATGAAATTATATATTGCGGAATGAAGCATTGCATTATCCATCTTCTCTTCTTTTGCTCTAGAGCAAAGTGATTGACATTTGGACCAGGAGGCAAGTCTATAATAAGATTAATTGTTCTTTCTACATGTTGGTTCACTTTCAAATCACCTTCTTTTCTATTTAAAAAAATAAAATAAATCAGTGGAAGAATTTCTGTTAGTTATTTTAAACAGACACTGTTATTCCAAACACTTCACATACTGTTCAGGCTGAATGTTGGCCTCCATACAGAATAATGTCAGACCAGATATAATTATTTTCAAAGAAATCCATTCTCAGCGATCACTGGAGATTATATTTAAAAAGAACTCACATAAAATCCTGCAGTCACATGCAGGGTTGTTAGTTCTGCTATTTGTATATTTTCCCTCTGTTTTGCTGTGCTTGGGTGCGGGGAGACCACAATGAAAACTGAAAATAGCCCTTACTAATATAGTGTATATCACTGAGATTACAAATCCCCAAATTGCCAGCAAGATGCAAAAATTGTTGGAAGAAGGTTGCTACAAATGTCCCTCTTACAAAGCAGGCTAACACAGATACCTTCTAATTATCAAATTATCATTCAATGCAAGAAGCCAAACTTCAATTTCCTGCCATTTGACTTTAGTAATTTGACTAATTTATCTTTCTTTGTTATTTTTCCCCATCTTCTTATTTTGCACTAGCTAAAAAAGGGTGTCTGTATTTGAGACTCAACTTTGAAGGAACATCAGAACATAAGAAGTACTTGCTGGATAGGACCTTCTAGCCTAATTAGTTTGGTTTTTCTTACAATACAATACAATAGTAGAGTTGGAAGGGACCTTGGAGGTCTTCTAGTCCAACCCCCTGCCTAGGCAGGAAACGCTATACTGTTTCAGACAAATGGCTATCCAACATCTTCTTAAAGACTTCCAGTGTTGGGGCATTCACAACTGTCCCACTGATTAATTGTTCTAACTGTCAGGAAATTTCTCCTCAGTTCTAAGTTGCTTCTCTCCTTGATTAGTTTCCACCCATTGCTTCTTGTTCTACCTTCAGGTGCCTTGGAAAATAGTTTGACTCCCTCTTCTTTGTGGCAACCCCTGAGATATTGGAACACTGCTATCATGTCTCCCCCAGTCCTTCTTTTCATTAATCTAGATGTACTCAGTTCCTGCAACTGTTCTTCATATGTTTTAGTCCCCAGTCCCCTAATCATCTTTGTTCCTCTTCTCTGCACTCTTTCTAGAGTCTCCACATCTTTTCTACATTGTGGTGACCAAAACTGAATGCAGTATTCAAAGTGTGGCCTTACCAAGGCATTACAAAGTGGTATTAACACTTCACGTGATCTTGATTCAATCCCTCTGTTTACGTAGCCTAGAACTGTGTTGGCTTTTTATGGCAGCTGCTGCACACGGCTGGCTCATATTTAAATGGTTGTCCACTAGGACTCCAAGATCCCTTTCACAGTTACTGTTTAGCAAGGTGTTGAGGACTCGGAAACCTTTTGTTCAGCAGTCCTGGCTCTCGTCTCTTCTCTTCCTCGATCCACTAAACAATGTACCACCTATACTGTACCTGTGCATTTTGTTTTTGTTGCCTAAATGTAGAACCTTACTCTTTTCACTATTGAATTTCATTTTATTAGATAGTGCCCAATGTTCAAGTTTGTCAAGATTCTTCTGTATCTTTAATCTATCTTCTGGAGTGTTGGCTATTCCTGCCAGCTTGGTGTCATCTGCAAATTTGATAAGTTCCCCATTTATTCCCTCATCCAAATCATTGATGAAGATGTTGAAGAGTCCTACTGGGCCCAAAACAGAGCCTTGGGGTACTCCACTGCATACTTCCCTCCATGTAGATGCAGTTCCATTGAGGACTACACGTTGAGTGCGGTTGGTCAGCCAGTTACGAATCCATCTGGTGGTGCTGCTGTCTAACCCACATTCTTCTACTTTATCTACTTTATCTATCTATCTTTTGTTTGTTTATTTATCTATCTTTCGTTTATTTATTTCAAGATTTATAAGGCTGCTCAACTAAGACAATGTGACTTTGGGCAGCATACAACATAAACACACAATAAATTAAAAAAGAAAATCATATAAGACAAATAAGCAATATATAAACTCTTTCCAAACTTGTACGTGGGTCTTCTCCATGGCAACTTTGAGTCTTTATTTAAGTTAATGGTTAATAATAATCATCTTTTGAACAAAATGTACATATACTTTGCTGATTTATATTACTGTTCTTAAAGTAGATAATTTTAGTCTATGAACATAATTCCCGCTGGCACATCGTGTCTTTCTACTTCACGGTAGACAACATTATGAATACACAGCATGGAAAAGTGAGAAGTGGTGAGAAAAAGAAATTATGGAGTGGATATAAGAGAAAAGGATAGAAAATACAAATACATCCAGCTTATAGCAGCTCAATAATTCACTATATGTTGCAATGCCTGTCTGTTCTTGCCTCTACATTGTCTATGACTGATTTATATCGTTTGTTCATTTCTCACTCTTTCTTTATCAGGATGTTATCAATTCTATACAAACACAATTTTCTTAATCCTATACTTCTTCTCAACCCATTTACCAATCTTTCATATAGTTATTTAGTAATTCAGTCCTCATTTATCCTCTCAGTGCAGTGGTAGGTTATTCCAAGTTCGGCCCAGATCAGGCAAACTGGTAGTGGCAGGAGGTTTCACCCACCCACCTGAATACTTCTGCGTTTGTGCAGAAGTATCATGCACACACAAGCGAACCATTAGTAAACAAAATTGAAACCCACCACGGTCTCAGCTTCTTTCATATGTCATCCACTTTTTAATTTAATCTGCATTTATTTACACAACTCATTTTTTGCTTTATTTTGTCATACACACTTCTAAAGTAACCCAGTCTCCTACTGTACAATAAAGTCAGCAGAAACACACTCTTACATATAACCATATCCCTTGTTGATAAAAAATTCATCTCGGTGGATTTAAGCAGATATTTGCAGAACAACTATTAAAATTCTCAAATCAGCAAATGTCCCAGTCTGTTTTTCTGTACTATTTTGTCTACTTCTCAGTCCTCCATTTATGTCATTTACTGAAACAGAATCACATATTCTTGAGTACCGCACTAATAAGAAAATTAAGTAATTTCTCCAAACCCGTTGCTGTTTATTCCAGGTTTATCATTAGCTGGAGAGTTACAAGCCATTCCCAGACTATGGATTCCCAGCCTATAGATTTCTGCTTTCATATACATCCACAACAATCTAAATTACACTCATTCTAGATATACAGCCAGGGCCAGATTTAGATGAAAAGAGACCCTAGGCTATTCCACTTATGAGGCCCTTTCACCTCCCATTTTTAAGTTTGTAAATTACATGAGAGACAATAAAATACATCATTACTGTGATATATATCAATATATATCAATATATCAATATCAATATATATAGATGGCCTCCCGACGGAGGGCGACTCTGCTCTGCGCCAAAGGCAGCGAGGCCAGCCGCCTCCCCTGCTGTGCTCAGCTGCCCGGCTTGGCCCCCTCGCCCTCACCTGCCTGGCCATTGGTGGGCTCCGCGTCGACGGAGCGGCCGCGCCTCTTGCCCAACCGCCGGTGCCGAGAACATGGGCGGGCTCCCCAACTGCCGCGGTTCTGGAACGATCTTAACCAATACATTTTTATGTTTGTTTATTAGTCATATGCGTAGAATTTCTCCTTATTTTCGGTTCAGTGTTTTAGTGTTCACTGTTTTTAGAATAGTGTAATTTTAATTTTGCTAACAATTTGAATGTAGGCCCCTCTTGATCTTGAGGCCCTAGGCTGAAGCCTAGTTAGCCTATAGGAAAATCCGGGCCTGTCTACAGCATATCTATTTTTCTTCCTTTTTTCATTCATTATTTCATGCTATTTTTAAAATTCTCTTATAGCTGAAGTACTGTCTTCCATTCACTGAGGTCATTAACAGATGAGCCTCAGATGCCATCATCAACAATTCTCTTTAAGAAAAAAATGGAAAAAAACAGGCTAGATTAACAGCTTCAGTTATAGGTATGTCACCTATAGCATTTCCTTCATATAAAGAACAGAATCAGTTCATCTTTGTACATTTTTATCAAAAGTGCAAACAATTTTTCCACGTGTAGATACCCCATTTTGTTTCTAAACTAGATATTGCTTGGCAAGGCAATATTTCGTTGCCAATATTTGAATTTGAATTTAATAAAATTTATATGCCGCCCATGTGACCGGATATGAAGATGCCGACAACACTTGTCAGAATCATCTTAAATTACCTCACACACAGCACTGGCATGCATAAGAATAGGATGTAAACGTGTTGTTTAAAAGGCATCTTTGGTTTGCGTTAAAACAACTTCAACACATGCAATGTTCTGATGGCACCACAAACGCAGTAGTCATCCTTACCTTTCACAGAGGCACTGAGTTTTATAAATATGAGCATGATAGTGTAGAATAATCATATCCAAGGACCAGTGGTGGGTTTCAAAAAAATTTGGAACCTCTTCTGTAGGTGTGGCCTGCTTTCCGGGTCCACTGGTGGAACCTCTTCTAACCGGTTCGGTAGATTTGACGAACCGGTTCTACCGAATAGGTGCGAACTGGTAGGAACTCACCTCTGTGCCCATCCTGGTTAATCAGAAGCCAATTGTCATGCTGGACCATGATAAAAGCTATATTTTAATAAATGGATGGGACTCACTGGAATATTTTTGCTACACTCCTAATGTCCAAACAGTCTTATAAAACAATTCAAGTCTTTCAGCATCCTTGATTTAGTGCTCTCTTTTTTTCCATTCTGGAAATTCCCCCATATGGGAACATTACCTCAGATATAAAACAGTTCCCAAGAAGTTTTGCTGAACTCCAAACCATGCAGTGGGTAAAAAAAAAAAAACACTAGCATTTTGTAATCCATCCAAAAGTTAGATCCCATCGTCTTCTGGATAATTTCACACCACCAAAGTTTTTGAAATGCATAAAGGGTCTACATGTGTATTGGAAAAAACAGAAGAGCATCTGCGAAAGAGATACATTGCACACTGAAAGGAGAATAAAATATTGACGAATCTAACAAACAAAGATTCCTGCTCCCTCTCCAGTCAAATGGAACAAGTGACATGTTGATCGTGAGATTACAGTTCCTTCAATTTTTAACATCTGAACAGAGAATGAGGCAAGCCACAATAAGTTCAGTCAGTCATACTATATGGGTTACAGAATGTAGCTACATTCGTTTTACTGGCACATATGCACTTGCACTCCTTTTGGAGCTTAATGTGGAAATAATCAATTGTTGTGGCCCGGCAGGAGCCATTGGAGCTGCCTCCAGACTCCGACAGCGAGGGGTCTTATGAGTCGGCCCTGGAGGAGGTGGAGGACCCTGGACAGGGTTCCGACTCCGAGCAGGGCGAGGAGAGACAGGTTGGCCACCAGGTGGCGTCTGAGCTTTGGATCAGTGGGGAGGAGACAAGAGTGAGTGATCCAGAAAACACCTGTGAGTTGTTCCGGGATGCACGCCGTCGAAGGGCTACTCGGCGTCAAGAACAACGGCGTAATTACAAGAGGTGATTATGCTCAGCTGATGCTCATTAAGATCCTCTCCTGATTATAAAAGAGACTGCTTGTGCCACACCCTTCTGCAGAAGTCAACGTTAAGGACTAACAAGAAACAAACTTGGCAGGCTGGATTGCTGCCAGAGTTTGTTTGCATTGCTGCCAAGTTTTGTAGGACTTGCTGCCCGAGTGCTTATCTCTTTGTTTATGTGGCTTGCAGCCAACGAGAGTCTGGACTGATTAAAAGAAACCTTATCATTTACGTTGGTTTCGGCTTTCGTTCTTTGACGGAGGAGCGGGTGTGTGTGTGTGTGTCAAAACAATCAATTATAACACTGTGGGCCCAAAACAGTCAAATTAAGCAATTTTATGTAGAAGGATGGGCTATTTAATGGGATATACAAGCTAGTGAACTATATTTCTCATCAAGCCTCCAAGGTTAAGTGCCATGGTTTAGCATGATCTAAATTTACTGTCGGTCCAAATTGTGTCTGTGTGTCTTTTGTGTTTTACTTGTTTTGTGGATTTTTGGTTTTGTATACTTTGTAAAGACCTTTGGAGGTGGGCAATAGCCAATTTAAATATACACAGAAATAAATACTTGGTCTAACTTTACTGTTTTTCACACAAAGCTGTCAGGAAAGAAGAAGCACAACAACTCAGTAAGGCCAAAGCAGTGTCTTTATTGTTGATAATCTAGTTAATCTAGTTAATCTAAGAGCCGAGGTGGTGCAGTGGGTAGAGTGCAGTACTGCAGCCACTTCAGCTGACTGTTATCTGCAGTTCAGCGGTTCTAATCTCACCGGCTCAAGGTTGACTCAGCCTTCCATCCTTCCGAGGTGGGTGAAATGAGGACCCAGACTGTGGGGGTGATATGCTGACTCTGTAAACCGCTTAGAGAGGGCTGAAAGCCCTATGAAGCGGTATATAAGTCTAACTGCTATTGCTATTGCTATTGCTATAGTTACAAGAATCTGGCATTCCCTTAGGAAATGGCAGATAAAGACTTCAATAATCTATGGGTTTTCTTCTGTTGCAGAAAATGACAGGCTTAGACTTCTCAGGATACAGGAAAAGTTTATTTGGCAGCCAGGTTCAGAAAGCGAGCCCATGGCTTAGCATTGCAAGTTCTGACCCACCTTCATTATCGAAGCACACATTCTTATACATTCTCAAAAGCATCGCAACACGGAGATACTTAACACATTTCTTAGTGGTTACCTTGAGGAGAAAGCCTTATAAGGAGATGTGGATCTTACTTCTCCTTTTGTTTATGGAGTACGTGTCATTAACAAACTTTAATTGAACCTTGGACTTTTGACATCTTGTGGTTAGGCACTGGCTTCCTGTTCTTTTGCAAGTTCCAACTCTGTCTATGTGGCTTTTAATATAGAAGTAAAGGGGCTCTAAAAGGCTGTCCAGCCTGACCCAGTAGGTTTCACACTTAATGTCCAAATCTCACTTTACGTCTGCTTTACTTCCGTGAAGAACTCCATGCTGAAATGCCTTTTTACTTCCCCCTCTTGTTTAGCAATAGCATGTAGACTTATATACTGCTTCACACTACTTTATAGCCCGCTCAAAGCAGTTTACAGAATCAGCACTTTGCCCCCAACAATCTGGGTTCTCATTTTAGTGGGTGATTTCACCACATAGGCAGATGTTTAAATGTGAGTGTGGTCTTAATCTGTCATTGTTATTCATTGGGAAGTAATCACAGTTACTACACAGTTACTATTAAAGGCATTCAAATTGGCTCTATACTTATGGACAAGTGGTAGATAAAGCTGGAAAACACACAGGGCTTCCCCTCCCCAATTTTACAGATAATCTGATAGATTGTATGGAATGTTACACATTAGTTACATATGATATATTTACCATAGCTTTCTGAAAATATGGCCCATTCATCTCCAGAAGAGAAGGACCATGGGTGACATGAAGCAGTGTTCCAATATTTGAGTGGCTGTCACAGAGAGGAGAGGGTCAACCTATTTTCCAAAGCACCTGAAGGCCTGGCAAGGAACAATGAATGGAAACTGATCAAGGAGAGATTCAACCTAGAAATAAGGAGATGTTTTATCACAGTGAGAACAATCTACCAATGGAACAAAGTTGTGGGTGCTTCATCATTGGAAGCTTTCAAGAAGTGACTGGACAGCCATCTGTCAGAACTGGTATAGGGTCTCCTGCTTGAGCAGGGGATTGGACTAGATGATTGGATTGGATTTGGATTTATTAAATTTATAGGCCGCCCAATCCCGAAGGACTCCGGGCGGCTTACAGAAAATAGATTTTAAAAAGAAGAGTTAAAAACAAACAGAGGAAAACAGATTAAAAGAAGCACATCATGCACCCAGTCTAATCGGGGCTGGACCTCGGTCAAGAGGTCAGCAGCCCCAGGCCTGCCGGAATAGCCAGGTTTTGATAGCCTTTCGGAAGGCCATGAGAGTGGGCAAGGTCCGGATCTCTGGGGGTAGTTCATTCCATAGGGTCGGAGCGGCTACAGAGAAGGCCCTCCCCCGGAGAGCCGCCAGCCGACATTGTCTGGCTGACGGCACCTGGAGAAGGCCCACCCTGTGCGATCTTATCGGTCGTTGGGAGGTGTGCGGCAGAAGACGGTCTCGCAGATATCCGGGTCCTGAGCCATGTAGGGCTTTAAAGGTAATAACCAGCACCTCATCGTGCTCATTGTGTAGATGACCTACAAGGTGCTTTACAATTCTGTTTATTCTATTCTATTCAATTCTGCTCTGCACTGCTCTACTCTACTCATGTTGTGACTATATCTTCAAGAGCTAAGGTGGCACAGTGGTTAAATGCAGCACTGCAGGCTACTTCAGCTGACTGCAATTCTGCAGTTCGGCTGTTCAAATCTCACTGGCTCAGGGTTGACTCAGCCTTCCATCCTTCCGAGGTGGGTAAAATGAGGACCCGGATTGTTGTTGGGGGCAATATGCTGACTCTGTAAACCGCTTAGAGAGGGCTGAAAGCCCTATGAAGCGGTATATAAGTCTAACTGCTATTGCTATTGCTATCTTCAAACTGAATCTTCTGCATCATCGTAGTGTGGTCAGGAGGTGAAAAAGCAGGTATGGCATTCATGTCTCCATATCTCCTCTAGGCATTAAGTTCTCAATGCCTGAGAGGAGCTCCTCTGATTTTTAGCAGACTTTGTGCAAAAGTCAGGTCAGCGTAAATAATCCCATCACAGAGAATTTCACTTTCAGCCTTATCTTGCTCAAGTTAAGTGGCATACAGGAAATGGCAAGTAATAAATGACTAACCAATGCCAGTTCTACTTTGCAGCTTCCTGCCTGTTTCTTAAATCTAATTTCTTAAACCAAGACATGGAAGGCTCACTTCCCAGAAAGATAAGAGAGTAGAGCATGTTTCCTTATGAAAAGCAGAAAAGAAGCGATGAGTGAGGGTGAGGTTGCATAAGAGAAGGGCAAAATGTTGATTCATTCTTGCACCTCATTTAAGAGAGTGAATAAACAGGAAACAGCCAGCAGATGTTCATACAACAGATTAGATAGCTTAAATGGGAAAGAAAGATTTAAAAGTTTAAATACAGGTGTTTTTAGCTTCCCTTGGCTGTAGATAAAAAACACTGTAAGACGGGGATTTTCTGCCTCTTTCAAGAAGAAAACAAGCTATCATCTCAAGAATCTATCCCCCTCTCTAAGGTTTTAAGGTTTTATTTAGTTTGTATGCCGCCTTATTCCCGAGAGACTCAGGGCGGCTAACAATCTGAAGGGGAAGGGGGGTACAAAATAAAATAAAAAGACAAACAATTTAAAAATACAGCAATAGTCGCAACCTCGGATGGGGCTGGAAGATTCAACAGCCCCAGGCCTGCCGGAACAGCCAGGTCTTGGTTGCTTTGCGGAAAGCCGGAAGGGAGGTGAGGGTCTGGATCTCAATGGGGAGATCATTCCAGAGGGCCGGAGCAGCCACAGAGAAGGCCCTCCCCCGGGGAGTTGCCAGCCGACATTGGCTGGCAGATGGGATTCGGAGGAGGCCTAGTCTGTGGGATCTAATAGGTCTTTGGGAGGTAATTGGCAGGAGGCGGTCTCTCAAGTACCCAGGTCCAATACCATGTAGGGCTTTGAAAGTAACGACTAGCACCTTGAAGCGTGTCCGGAGACCAATGGGCAGCCAGTGCAGCTCGCGGAGGATAGGTGTGACATGGGTGTACCGAGGTGCACCCACAATCGCTCGCGTGGCTGCGTTCTGGACAAGCTGAAGTCTTCGAACACTCTTCAAGGGCAGCCCCATGTAAAGCGCGTTACAGTAATCCAGTCTTGAGGTGACGAGGGCGTGAGTGACTATCCGAAGGGCCTCCTGGTCCAGATAGGGTCGCAATTGGTGCACCAGGCGAACCTGGGCAAAGTTAAGTTAAGTTAACTGACTCCATCGTGTGAACAATTCACTAAGTGGTGAGCCTAGCATTTCCAAATAGTTTTATCAGTTTTAAACCTTCCATAATTGCCTAGTTTTATCGGCTTCTTTCACAAGAATAGAAAGGAACAGAGCCAGCATTCTAATGTAGAAGTGTGCAGCCTGAGTTACAATATTCAATAATGCTTCCTCATAAATCAAGGTGTATATCACTCTTGGCTGGCTATTTTGGTACTTTGAATCACAACTTGTCTCCTCATCCAACACCAAAAACAAAACAACTTTAATTTTTTCTGCCAAAGTAGAGTCTGTCCCACTGTTTTTATTGCCCGAGGCCATGCATGTTTGCTTATGAACAGGAAGAAAATGTCTCTGTAATGGTGTTTATGTTGTTTTCTTAAGGAAAACATTGTGGCATCATCACCACTTCATCATGTCCCTGCCCAGACTATGCACATAGAATGGCAACATCTTGTGGTGGGAATGGGATTTCCTGAACATATGTCTTCTAATGCATATTTTGTTGCTGAGACAAAATTTGTTGCATTTTGAGTGTTTGGAGAATACACGCTGTGTGAAATTAGAACAGAGTAAGGTCAATATTTAACCATGTGAAATCAAATTCTTATGTTGAATAAAAATAAAATCTTCCTGCTTTGGTAGAGGAAGAAATGATGACACAAACTCCAGTAATTAAAAATGTTGAGTCGAATAAAAGCAAATGCTTTCCATAATTTGCCACTCTTTGTTGTACCTTTTCAACTGATCAAACAAAAAAAACAATAGGATCGGGAAGATTTTGCTTTGCGGAAATTCCCAGGACGAATTCCAAAGATTCTGGAAGAATTTAAAGACACAAGTTCAGATGTCTCTGTATAACATGTTAATGTCATTTAGAAATACCTGCAGCAGGAATGAGTTTTGTTCCTACTTGGCATTCACGTCTGAATTATTAAACAGAGGAACAAATTCTATTGTTTTCTGCAAGAATTAAAATATAATATTAAAAAAAACAGGCCCAGGTAACGTAACTGAGAAAAAAACTAAAATCTCAGGCATGTTTAATGAAGAAATAAAAATAACAAGTTATAATAACAAGGAGTTTGGCCTTTTGTGGTGAGAGTATTGCATGCTGCAGTGATCCTGACAGCTATACAACGTTACACCTATTTTCCACAAGCTGCACTGGCTTCCCATTGGTCTCCGGACACGCTTCAAGGTGCTAGTCGTTACTTTTAAAGCCCTACATGGTATAGGACCTGGCTACCTGAGAGACCGCCTCCTGCCATTTACCTCCCAGAGACTCATAAGATCTCACAGACTAGGCCTCCTCCGGATTCCATCTGCCGGTCAATGTCGGCTGGTGACTCCCCGGGGGAGGGCCTTCTCTGTTGCTGCTCCGGAAGAACATGCGAGGGCGCCTCTAATGTTGTGTGTAAAGCCCTATATAATTGAATTTTGAATTTATTGAATTTATGTGCTGCCCAATCCCGAAGGACTCCGGGTGGCTTACAAAAAAGAAAGAGAAAGAAAAGGAGAGAAGAAAAGGATAGTTTAAAATTTACAACATGCATTCGTTCTAATCGGGGCTGGACCACAACAATAAGGTCAACAGCCCCAGGCCTGCCGGAATAGCCAGGTTTTAACAGCTTTCCTGAAGGCCATGAGAGTGGGTAAGGTCCGGACCTCTGGGGGTAGTTGATTCCAAAGGGTCGGAGCAGCCACAGAGAAGGCTCTCCTCCGGGGGCCCGCCAGCTGACACTGACTGGCTGATGGCGTCCAAAGGAGGCCCAATCTGTGCGATCTTACCGGCTGTTGGGAGGTATGTGGCAGTAGGCGGTCTCGCAGATACGCTGGCCCTAGGCCATGTAGGGCTTTAAAGGTAAAAACCAACACCTTGAATTGCGACTGGAGACCAATTGGTAGCCAGTGCAGCTTGCGGAGGATGGGTGTAACGTGGGTGTACCTCGGTATACCCAATATCGCTCGCGTGGCTGCATTCTGGACTAGCTGTAGTCTCCGAACACTTTTCAAGGGTAGCCCCATGTAGAGCGCATTGCAATAATCCAGCCTTGAGGTGACAAGGACGTGAGTAACCATTTGCAGTATAATTGGGCTAATGGTGTAAATAAATTCAGATTGTGAGTGACTCTGGGATTATATACTCTTGTCATACACTCTTGGCATTGTTACCTCATTCCTGCCAGAAATGCCTCTTGTTTTCACGATGAAGCAGGACTTGTATATGGGAGGGCAGCAAAGGATATTTTTCTCTCTCCCCTGTCTTTATTATTTTTATAAGTAAGTCAAGATGGTAAACATACCTAATACTCCTTCCACATTCCATTTTCCCCACAATATTTCATGATTAAGTAGTTCGGAACAGAAATTTTTATCAGCTTACGAAATGCAATTTCATGATAAATTATGCATCATTTACCGCAAAATATTTTCCCTCTCCAGTTCACAGTGCACAATGATATTTTGAAAGTTCCATAGATTGGTGCGTTCAGTACTGAAGGCACTCAATATTTTTCTACCAATGAGAAGCCAATATGTTTCCCATTGGGAATTTTTTTAAAAAAAACCCTACTTGATTATAGATATTTCCAAATTTTAGTTAATTTAAGAAGCAAGTTGGAATTATTTTGAAAAGACAAATTGTATTATCTATATGTGTGTTCCTGTGTGGGCAGTAATAATGAACAGTATAAAAACAAATAAGAAAAAGAAATGTAATTTTTTTCCTCCCTTGCTGTGAGTCCTAAGAAAAATATATATGAGGTTTTGCTTTTGGGAGGAAAAAGGACTGTAGTAGGGGAAGCAAAGATTATATTCAGTGCCTGCACAGTTCCCTTTAATTATCATTCCCTGATATACAATTTGTCATATGTAATTTGCATTTTAAGAGTAACATGTCCATTAACCACTTCTACTTTGTGCCTAAGATTTCACATTTTAATTCACACATCAAATAAATGTAGGATGAACCAAAGTCTAGAAAATATTTATATTAGAGACGACATATGTGAAACTATATAAAAGCAGAATGAAATTCTGGCAGATAAATTAACACCATCTGGAACACGAAATATAGTACAGGTCTTTTTTTTTTTTAGTTCTTCACCTGCTTTTTCCACCCCTAACTAATTCATCTAAATGTGAATCAGCAATTAAAAGAAGATGGTGCATTTAAATAGTCTTAAGTAGCATTCCCTGAAGTATTATTTAAAATGAATTTAGAGAAAGTGTAGTATCTTTGACATGCAAAAAAAATAGTTGGCAAATTAAAAAAAACAACAAGAAGCTTCTTAGATAAGGGCTAAAAGCAGTGAATTAGGAAAATAGGTAATATATGATATGACAGTTGGCTATTTGGAGAATGTAGTATAAATGAGTATGGGTAGCAGTGGTGGGTTGTGGATGGTACGCCCCGATACGGGCGTACCGGAGCCTGTCCAGAGCACCGGGTACTATTCCAGTACGGTGCTCCGGAGGGCCCGCCCACCCGCCTGAGCTCCTTACCTGTCCTTTAAGCCTTTGGCGCTTCCGCGCACGCACATGGCATGTATGGCGCCTGTGCGATGCTCCGCTGAGCAGCTGGAGTGTCGCAGGCAATTACAATGCAATGTATGCATGGTGCAAATATGCGCATGTGCCGTGCGCGTCCATGTAGGTGACGCAACAGCCGTTCCAACTGTACAGGTTGGAATGGAATCCGGAATCCACCACTGATGCGTAGTCCTTGATTTGCAACCACAACGGAGCCGAAAATTTTCTATTGCTAAGCAAAACAGTTGTTGAGTTTTGCCCTGTTTTACTACCATTCTTGCAACAAGCTTAGTTTAATAATAAGATTAGTTTAATAAGTTGTTAAGTGAATGACCGTAGTTGTTAAGTTAGTAATACAGTTGTCAAATGAATCTGGCTTTCCCATTGAATTTGCTTGCCAGATATCACAAAAGGTGATATTTTATGACCATGGTGATGACGTGTGGTGTGAAAAGAGATTGTAAGTCACTTTTTTCAGTGCTGTGCAACTTTGTCACTAAACAGACGGTTATAAGTCAAGACTACCTGTAGATACTAGATATCAAGTTACATCTGTTATCAAAAGTTACATTTGCTTACTGATTTGAAACACTATAATGCAGGGGTGTCAAACTCGCGCCCCCACAGGACAGATGCGTCACACACTGACCACACCCAACCCCTTTCAGCAAAAGTGAAAAAAGTCACAATAGGTCACCTGACGGCAATGTGATAACACAAGTTTGACACCCCTGCTATAATGAGAAAATGCTTACTTGGCTTTTGACAAATGTGATTTATATTTGTTTATTTGTAGATATATCTTAGCAATATAGGAAAGAATCACGGGAATTTTAGCAGAGTTCATACAAGACACTGAATCATTTGATCCAAAAGCCAGGATTATTTTACATTACTGAAAATAGTGTTGGAGATGCTATTTTAATTTCATCCTAGAAGTTTCTTATTATTTGTAAATACCAACTACTGCAAACCCCAATTCTCCCTGAACAATAATTGAAAATAGAAGATTTAGCATTGTTCTTTGAACAACAAAATAATATCATAATAATAAGGATCAAAAAGATTCAAATCAAAGCAACCAAGAGTTATAAACTCCCATACTGATGTTAAATCACACTATGCAAAACATGGGTGGGTTCCGGTTGCTGCAGAAGTGGGTTCCTACCAGTTTGCATCTATTCAGTAGAACCGGTTCATCAAATCTACCGAACCGGTTAGAAGAGGTTCCACCAGTGGACCCGGAAAGCAGGCCACACCTATAGAAGAGGTTCCAAAATTTTTTGAAACCCACCACTGGTCCTTGGATATGATTATTCTACACTATCATGCTCCTATTTATAAAACTCAGTGCCTCTGTGAAAGGTAAGGATAACTACTGCGTTTGTGGTGCAATCAGAACATTGCGTGTGTTGAAGTTGTTTTAACGCAAATCAAAGATGCCTTTTAAAAAACAAGTTTACATCCTATTCTTATGCATGCCAGTGCTGTGTGTGAGGTAATTTAAGGTGGTTCTGACAATGCCGATGCTGTCGTCGGCATCTTCATAACAAGTCACATGGGCGGCAAGCCACTCCCATCCAGACACATGGGTGGCAAGCCACTCCCACAAAGGAGGCCACACCCACAGAGTAGGTTCGAACAATTTTTGAAACCCACCACTGGGCTGCTGCTACTGTTGGTTTGCTCAGGATGCGCTGCATGCATGCATGCTTGATGCGTAGCATGCGCAGAAGCAAAAAAGATGGTGCAGCTGTAGGTGCTGCCGAGAGAACCGGTTTGGGGGCATAGCAGGCCAAGTTACTACATATTCGGCTGAACCAGTCCGAACCAGTAGAAACACACTTTTGATACAAAGGTACTTTTTACGCTCTTTCCCCAGCAGTCAACACATTTAAACTTGCATGTAAGTGTTCAGACTATGCTTATGTTGAGTTGTTTTCGTAAAAATATAATCTTTTTTATTGATTTTTTAAAAAAAGGCTTTTATAAATATTTACCTCCCCTCTCCCGACTTCCCAGAACAAATACAGGGTATAAATCTTTAACAAAGATGTTCTAAAATAAACTTAAAGAAAGTTAGTATCATCTTTCATTTGAGCTTTAACTCCTCTTTGCTAGGCTAACTCTAAACAGATTATATCATTCCATGTTTCTTCAGTCATAAACTATCTGGAATTTCTTAGTCCCATATTTATTTTGAATATAGTCAATCCATCTTCTCCACTCCAGTTTATATCTCTCATTTGAGTGGTCCTTGAGATATGCTGATATTTTAGCCATCTCTGCTAAGTTTGTGACTTTTAATGTCCATTCTTGAATAGTAGGCAAATCTTCCTTCTTCCAGTATTGCGCCCATTATTAAATGCAAAATCAAGTTAGTCTCTATAACAGTACAATCAGTAGTTATACCTAACATGAATAACTGAGTGGTAAACTTTATCCTTTTTCAAAGAACGTTTTGCATAATCCACCATATTTTGGGTAAAAATATAATCTTGGTGGATTATGATTTGGTGCTTGTGAAAAAAGACAAGTCATACATATACCACATGTTCATCATGTACTGTAGAGAATTATTGCATGCCACTCAGAGTCAATTTTGTGAGATGGGTGGCCATATAAATATGATAGATAAAAATAAATAAATAAATGACCATAAATAAATTCTTACTAAAATAAACTAACTGAAAACATTGTTATCTTTATGTAGCCAAAACTAAAAAGACTTAACAGGACCATGCTTCAGAGAAAGATCACCAAGATATTCCATTACTGTAGACTGGACTAGAAATTAGAAAACCAAGACTCATCTTAGAAGAATGCCAACTGCCAAACTGAGAAGAATTAGTACATGATTGTGTGTCCATGAAATAATTAAAAGCCAAGATGGATGGAGACTATGAGACTTTCTTCTGCCTCCCTAAGACCGATAAGATCGCACAGGATGGGCCTTCTCCAGGTGCCATCAGCTGGACAGTGTTGGCTGGCGACGCCTCAGAGTAGGGCCTTCTCTGTTGCCACTCCGGCCCTATGGAATGAGCTACCCCCAGAGATCCGGACCCTACCCACTCTCATGGCCTTCCGAAAAGCTATCAAAACCTGGCTTTTCCGGCAGGCCTGGGGCTGTTGATCTCTTGATTGAGGTCCAGCCCCGCTTAGACTGGGTGCATGTTGTGTTTCTTTTAATCTGCTGTGTCTTATTTGTTTTGATATTTTCTTAATATTTTTATTTCTGTAAGCCGCCCGGAGTCCTCCGGGATTGGGCGGCCTATAAATTTAATAAATGGAATAGAATAGAATAGAATAGAATAGAATAGAATAGAATAGAATAGAATAGAAGAATAGAATAGAATAGACTTTATCTTTTGAAGTATATTTATCACATTATTTCGTGGCCTTTCATCTGATATCCCCGTTACGGCATATTATAGACAGTATTTACCCATAAAATTCTGTGTTCCTGGTCTATGACTGCAATAAAACTTTGATTTGATTGATCTGTTGCTTCTCTGAGCAATACAAGACAAACTTCTTATCCTACGCTGTATGATAATTTTTTTATGGAACTGTTCGCTGTAATTCTTAAAAGGAAAGGTCTCAGAAGAGCTGACTCATTGTGACTACTTCCCCCGCCAATTCCGTTTATATACTAGTATGTCTGACTCATGTGCCAGAAGTGATTAAGCTGTGATTTGTTTCACATCACTACCACTTAACCCCACACATGGGTTTTATGGAGTATGAAAATCTTTCACTTAGGTTTATAGCAAACAGGTCAAGTGCTGCCAATTGGGTTTTTTTTTGTTAAAGATATTGCATTTTTAACTAAACAATTGTTGCCTGAAACAATTGCAAAAGATAGGAATAAGTGCTGAATATTAATACAACTAACCCCGAAGCATTTCTTCCAGATTCTGAAGTGATTGCATCTTTCTGCATTTAATTCATCTTTTGAGTGGTTACAAGATTCTCCTTACAATCCTTGGATTCTGCCTTCCAGACAAATGCTAGGAAATTATAATAAAGTGAAGGTTTACTGAAACATATTTTCTCTATTAAATGCTAGTAATTTGAGATGATGTCAACTTTTCAGCTTGGACATTCTTAAGTAAGATTGTAAAGATTGCAAAGTTTTCTGACTTTCGAACATTATCCCTACAGAGATAAGATCCCCCCCCCCATTTTGGCACTGTTTCACAAGGCCCTGAAGCAGGGGTGGGTTTCAGGCGGTTCGCGGCGGTCCCTGCGAACCGGTTGGTCGGCGAACCCGGAAGTAAGTAACTTTCGGGAACCCCGAAGGGTCCACCCGCCAGCCCACGTTTCTTACCCGGTTTTGACGAGTTCTGCGCTTCCATGCATGCGCAGGATGCATACAGCGCCTGCACGATCCTCCAGGAGCAGCGGGAGCATCGCAAAGACGCTAGTACGCATGCATTCACTGCGCGCGTGCACGAGGACGCCGCCGGCCCCGTTCCAACCGAACTAGTTGGAACGGGGCGAGAAACCCACCCCTGCCCTGAAGACTTGGTTTTGCCAATTGGTCTGAGAAACCAGGAGTGGGATGTAGCTCAGCAAGTGACTTATTCAATTTACTGATTATTATCACCAGTGGATTAGGTGCTTATTGCTTTTTATTGTTTTCATATTGGGTTTTTAACTCTGTAGCCTGGAGTCACTGAGAGTGAGTTGGGTGGCCATATAGATAGATTTTCTTAAATAAAAATATCCTAAGCTGACAGTAATGTTCAAGTCTAATCAAATTGCAACGAAGCTACTTATAACACCTGCTATTTGTTATAACGAGTAATATTGGCATTTTAAATAATATAGCAATAGCAATAGCAGTTAGACTTATATACCGCTTCATAAGGCTTTCAGCCCTCTCTAAGCAGTTTACAGAGTCAGCATATTGCCCCCAACAACAATCCGGATCCTCATTTCACCCACCTCGGAAGAATGGAAGGCTGAGTCAACCCTGAGCCGGTGAGATTTGAACAGCCGAACTGCTGAACTGCAGTCAGCTGAAGTAGCCTGCAGTGCTGCATTTAACCACTGCGCCACCTCGGCTCTATAATATCAGAAGGCAAACAAGGAAAATCTAGTTTTAACAGTGGATTTTTCAAGAGCAACCCCGGTTTACAAAAAAAGATGTTGAGGCCTTAGAAAGAGTGCAAAGAGGAGCAACGAAGATAATAAGGGGTCTGGAGATTAAATCATAAGATGAACAGCTAAGGGACTAGATATGTTTATCCTAATGATGGAAGGCTTAGGGGAGACCTAATAGCCATTTCCCAATATTTGAAGGGCTGTCACAGGGAAGAGGGAGGTTGATTTAGTCTTCATAGCACTTGAAGGCAGGAGAAGAAGCAATGAGTAGAAGATCATCAGGGGAAGACTTAACCTGGAACTAAGGAGGAATTTCCTGACAGTGAAAACAATTAATTCACTGTTTACCTCCCAGAAATGTTAGTGTTCCATTGTTGGAGGTTTTCAAGAAAAGGTTGGACAAACATTTGTCTGGGATGGTGTAAGGATCCATGCTTGGCAGAGGTGGGTTCCTACCAGTTCGCCCCTATTCAGTAGAACCGGTTCGTCAAATCTACCGAACTGGTTAGAAGAGGTTCCACCAGTGGACCCGGAAAGCAGGCCACACCTACAGAAGAGGTTCCAAAATTCTTTGAAACCCACCACTGGTCCTTGGATATGATTATTCTACACTATCATGCTCCTATTTATAAAACTCAGTGCCTCTGTAAGGATGACTACTGCGTTTGTGGTGCAATCAGAACATTGCGTGTGTTGAAGTTGTTTTAATGCAAACCAAAGATGCCTTTCAAAAAACAAGTTTACATCATATTCTTATGCATGCCAGTGCTGTGTGTGAGGTAATTTAAGGTGGTTCTGACAAGTGTCGTCGGCATCTTCATATCCAGTCACATGGGCGGCAAGCCACTCCCATCCAGTCACATGGGCGGCAAGCCACTCCCCCAAAGGAGGCCACACCCACAGAGTAGGTTCGAACAATTTTTGAAACCCACCTCTGATGCTTGGGCAGAAGGTTGAACTAGAAGCCTTCACGGTGTACTACTCAGAAGGAGCAATCTACAATGAAGAATTATGCTTCAAAATTCAAGAAGCCTAAAAATTTCACCAATTCCATATTTGAAAATAAACAGAATATCCAGAAAGTAGGACTTAGGCTTAAAAGCAGATGCAGCCATTTTCCATCTCTGGTTTATATACTTAGACATGACGTGAGCCGTGAAGCTGGAGCAAACAGGTTCTGTGAATTGGCATCTTGCTCTTTTGGAGTCATCCAGGATAAATCAGAAATGTTGACTTATTGTTATGAAACAATTTCAATAATTAAGAAACCGCACATCAAAATTCTTCACAGCTCTTTGTTCTGAAGGACTATTTCATTTGTGGTTACTTTTTTTAACTGTAAAATTTATAGTGTACATCATTTGTTACATCATTGCTTTGGGTTTACTTTATAATTGAATAGTGGTCCAGAAAAAAAAGACTCTTGTAGGTTCAGTTTGTTCCTAGAAAAGAATTCTATCCAACCCAGAATTTTCCATGGGTAGCCTGCCTATTCAGAGCTCTTGCAAATGCTGGGTTTTTTTTTAGCACTTCATAGTATTTTCCTTAGCTCCTTTGAACTCTTGAAATCATGAGAAATCTATATTATATTTCCCCTAGATTTTTCTTTTACATTGGCCTTCACAATAGACCAACATCTAAGCATGCATGTTCTTCATTAATATGCATTATTGGCAGAAATAGGAAAGCTTTTATCACATTAATGGCTTGCCAATTGTATAAGTGAGATGAATACTAATAAAGTTAAAAAAAACTTGATACAGAAGATAGTTTAATGTTGGATGGATTGCTCATATTTAAATAGCATTGGTGACATTGTGGCTCTATCCTTGATTTTAATGTTTGAGTAGCACACAAACATTCTGAGGAATATAATTTCAAAGAATATAGTGCATCACTTAGCTGTAATAATTTCAGGTGTATAATATAAGAACTAGCTTTAAGCAATTCTCCTGTGAATTAATTCCATTATCTGTTAAAAGTGTCTTGTGATACATTAATATTAAATCTGAACTTGAACTCTTTGAATTTATAAAAACAATATGTAGGTCTATTAAAATATTCAGTCCTTGGACATGGTGGCATTTCTGATTCGTAAAGGGGAGAAAATTAGTTTTTAAATTAGTTTCATTTTACACATACTTATTATTACCTGGCAGCAATTTATTAATGTTACCACTGCTCTAGTATTGTCAGGATTTCTCTAATTAGAAAAGTAAAAGAAGTTTTGTGATTGCATTGTTGAACAACTTATAACATGTATCAGTGGGGAAATGCAATTATTTTTTTACTACCGGTTCTGTGGGTGTGGCTTGATGGGTGTGGTAGGGGAAGGATACTGCAAAATCCTCATTCCCTCACCACTCCTGGAGGAAGGATCTTGCAAAATCTCCATTCCCACCCCACTCTGGGACCAGCCAGAGGTGGTATTTGCCAGTTCTCCAACTACTCAAAATTTTCACTACCATTTCTCCAGAACCTGCTAAACTTCACGCCTGGCATGTATGCAATAGCCATTTCTGGAGCTATATGAGCAAACTTTGTGGCTTGAATTTGACCCAATAGGCTGTGGCTTTTTCGGAACCAGGCCATGAAGTGGTGGATGAGTGCAAGTGCACATGAGCAGTGGGGCAGCGCAAGTTGACACATGAAGCTGCATTTGTACGAGTAGAGGGTGCATGTGTTTGCTTCTCACCAGAGGTGGGTTCCTACCAGTTCGCACCTATTCGGTAGAACCAGTTCGTCAAATCTACCGAACCGGTTAGAAGAGGTTCCACCAGTGGACCCGGAAAGCAGGCCACACCTACAGAAGAGGTTCCAAAATTTTATGAAACCCACCACTGGTCCTTGGATATGATTATTCTACACTATCATGCTCATATTTATAAAACTCAGTGCCTCTGTGAAAGGTAAGGATGACTACTGCGTTTGTGGTGCAATCAGAACATTGCGTGTGTTGAAGTTGTTTTAATGCAAACCAAAGATGCCTTTTAAAAAACAAGTTTACATCCTATTCTTATGCATGCCAGTGCTGTGTGTGAGGTAATTTAAGGTGGTTCTGACAAGTGTCATCAGCATCTTCATATCTGGTCACATGGGTGGCAAGCCACTCCCATCTGGTCACATGGGCGGCAAGCCACTCCCACAAAGGAGGCCACAACCACAGAGTAGGTTCGAACAATTTTTGAAACCCACCACTGCCTCTCACACTTCCCTTCTTCCTCCCCCCCCCCCACACCAGACTGCAAATCTGGAAAGGTTGGGGACTGCTGGTCTATAGCATCTTTTCTCCAGAAGAAAACAAACTCAGCAAGATAGTCTGTGACAAATAAGATTGTTTGGTACGCTGTAGATTTAACACATTTTAATGAGAGATGCATAACAACAAGACTTGCTTAATAGGATTACTAGTTGTCACATATAACGACTTCATTTATCTTTTCTGAAGAAAACGCGAGTATAGATCAGTGGTAGAAAATAAACAAACAATAGAATTCAGTTCTGGCATCTCCTGTTGAAAGATCTTTAGAATTTTGTATTAAAAATATGTATTAAGACCATGGTAAGAGGATAAAGCACCACATTCCACTGGATATGGCAAGCACATACTTACCTCGTTTATATTGCATAGTGTTCATTTAGCAATTGCCTTTGGTTAAAATTAGAATACTCTTTTCCTTGCAATGGATGATGAAGTATGAAAACGTTTGAATGAATTTAAAAATGTCTCAGTTTAAGATAGTTCAGAAACATCCATAATGTTATCACGTGGATATTCTGTAGACTTCTCCACATCAGTTAATAAAATATGATTAGATAGACAGTAAATCTGGTTATGAATATTGCAAACCCGAATATGTTTACTCAGGAATAAATGTCATTGATCTGAGTAGATATAGTCCTATATAAAAGAAGGTAAGCTTTTATTAAGCTTATTGTTCTAGCTCTTTATAAATACATCAGTTTTGGCAAATTCAGCCTTCACTGGATAATTCCCCTGTGTCTTTATTGTCCTTCTGGAATCTGGGTGCACTTTGTATGCCCTTCTTGGCTTAAGGAACATCGTAAACCTATTTTAAGGCTTGCAATATTGAGATAATCTTGAAATGGCAGAAAATTATACCAGCATTATTCAGCATTTTGCAGCCAATTTTGGCACTATGATTGGGGAAAGATGATTGGCAATGAATGATTGGAGATCTAGTGAAATTTGAGAACCTCAAAAGGTGGCTTGAAATGACAGAATGCAGATTGCTCATCTCTGTTATACATGCTTGTGTGGGACAAGCCCTATAGCTTTCAATAAGGTTTACAGTATTTATTTCTGTGCGGGCATGGATAGAATTGTACAATAACAGCCAAATAAAATTAATTGAATGAACTGGTGCATTTCATGAATGGAAACCCCCCCCCCCCAAATCTCCTACATTGCTGTCATTGAAGGAGGCATGCATTGCCTCTTCTTAACGCTCTAGATTTCCTATATATTCTGCTGAAATGAATGAATTAATCAATAGAAGAACAAACCTGAATGGATATGACTCAAAAAGCGTGAGACCAATTTCAGTGAAATTTAGCAGGCTTTGTCATCATACTCTAGTTCCTCTATAAAAGTCAGCAAATTCTATCAATTACCTTTCGGTATTCAATGGACAAATGAGATCATTTTAAGGAATCTCTGCATCCAGACCACAGATTCAATTCTAACTGTCCTAGAGGAAACAGCTGAATGTCTAATTTTCAGACTGAATCAGCTGAAGTTCCATTTCAGGTTCTTGAAATGTACTGGTGGGTTCTAATATTTTGGGGAAATTGCAAATAAGATATATACAAGATATAAGCTCCCCCGCCACCACTAAATAGAATATTGCAACACTTCAAGTAATGACTAAATATATATGTGTTATTTACATTGATTAGATACTGAGCTACTTGTAAAATTTATTTGCGGAAAGTGTCAAATAAAAGAAACTTGATTCAGTCCTTTTGGGCATCCTATCAATATCATAAATTGCATTAATTGACATATCCACAAATACAGTTCTTGGAACACGAAGATTGCAACGAAAGCATCTTTTAATTTAGAATATATGACAGAAAATTTGTTCTCCAAAGGTACACTAGAGCATTATTTTTTAGTTTTTGTATTTCTGCCATCAGGAATATAAAAATAACTGATGCGTTTTGAAATAGATCCGCTGAATGCATTTCTACCAGTAATGGAGAAGTTTCCCTCAATGTATTGTTAAACCAGGGAGCCTGGCAGGTTTTGCAGTACGGGAGAACAGACTGAGTCATTATTGTTGTTTTTTTGTTCTTTCTCACTTCTCTTTAAAGTAAGATTGGAGTTTTGACAAGATTACTAGACACACTGCCTGGAAACTACTTAAGAACATTCACAAATTCATCAGGTTTCATAAGGCCTTTATGGGTTGGCCATCCATTCTTGCAAGATTCAGTGTTTTGTGTGTGTGTGTGTGTGTGTGTGTGTGTGTGTGAGAGAGAGAGAGAGAGAGAGAGAGAGAGAGAGAGAGAGAGAGAGAGAGAGAGAGAGAGAGAGAGAGAGAGAGAAAGAGAGAGAGAGAGAGAGAGAGAGAGAGAGAGGTGGGTTCCTACCAGTTCGCACTTATTCGGTAGAACCGGTTCGTCAAATCTACCGAACCGGTTAGAAGAGGTTCCACCAGTGGACCCGGAAAGCAGGCCACACCTACAGAAGAGCTTCCAAAAATTTTTGAAACCCACCACTGGTCTTTGGATATGATTATTCTACACTATCATGCTCATATTTATAAAACTCAGGGCCTCGGTGAAAGGTAAGGATGACTACTGCGTTTGTGGTGCAATCAGAACATTGCGTGTGTTGAAGTTGTTTTAACGCAAACCAAAGATGCCTTTTAAAAAACAAGTTTACATCCTATTCTTATGCAGGCCAGTGCTGTGTGTGAGGTAATTTAAGGTGGTTCTGACAAGTGTCGTCGGGATCTTCATATCCGGTCACATGGGCGGCAAGCCACTCCCATCCGGTCACATGGGTGGCAAGCCACTCCCACAAAGGAGGCCATACCCACAGAGTAGGTTCAAACAATTTTTGAAACCCACCACTGCTGTGTTTGTGTGTGTGTGTATTTGTACTGGGAGATGAAAAGCCACACTTAATAACATTCCTTCTAAAGCTAAAGACATCTTCAAATTGAATTTCACTCCTTGTAATTACGGATAGAGTTTTGTATAATGGTTCAGGCATCAGCCTAGAAACTGGGAGAGATCCTTGAGTTCTCCCAACTTTAGGCACAAGAAAACTAGCCACATACTCTCAATCCAAGAAAAGAGGCAATGCAAACCACTTTCGGAAAAACCTTGCCAAGAAAACTGCAGGGATGTGTCCAGACAGTTTCTGACAATCATATACAATTGAATGTAATAATAATAATATACATGGATAGTTCCACATATTTTTCTTGATATGGGCATGGTTTACAATTTTTTTTTCTCTAGAGTTTATTTTGACTCCTCAAATATACTTATAGTTCTGGAAATTCTTGATGGTTTTCTATCCAAGTACTAACTGACTGAGCACACTTAATATCAAAACCGTGAGAAAAGCAGCTAGTGCTGTCATCTACTAAGTTAGCAATAGCAATAGCAATAGCAGTTAGACTTATATACCGCTTCATAGGACTTTCAGCCCTCTCTAAGTGGTTTACAGAGTCAGCATATTGCCCCCAACAACAATCTGGGTCCTCATTTTACCCACCTCGGAAGGATGGAAGGCTGAGTCAGCCTTGAGCCGGTGAGATTTGAACAGCCGAACTGCAGAACTGCAGTCAGCTGAAGTAGCCTGCAGTGCTGCATTTAACCACTGCGCCACCTCGGCTCTACAAAACTATAAACATTGTGCCTGGTTAGTAAATGAGACCTGGATTTATTTATTTTAGCAGAAAAGCAGAAGACAACTTCTTTTAAAAAGCAGAAAAGCACCGGAAAATACCACAGAAGTTCCCTGGTTCTGCAAGAAAATTATTGAAACTATATATCTTTGGAACAGTCTTTTCAGGCTTTGGAACAGGCTTCAGTTTAACAATTGCAAAAGAAATTATTTCTTGCAGAAGTAACGTCTCATCCAAGGTTAGGAAAATAGTTTTGTGTGTTTGAAAGCTCCTTTATCTACCTGAGACGCACAATGTGTCTGCTATGTGAATAGTAGCATTTCACATATTGTAGTACTTTGTGGAGATGTGGTTGCTATGGGCTCTGTTGCTTAGAAATCCAGTTGACTACGGTTCTTCAAATGCTAAATAGGGCTTCATCCATTTTTATTTAACATGCTGTAGTTCTTTTTATTTTCCATTTTTTTCATTTCATACACTCACATATATACTGTGCATAGCCGGAGCCATACAACATTAAACAATAATCGCAGCAATTCCTCTTGTCAACAATACCCCCCAAAATAGAAACCCAATATACCTCTTCCACTCTCCGTACACCTCTTTCTTCCACCCCCCCTCCAACTTTCTATCTTCCCTCCATCATCCCCCTCTACCCTACTTCCCCTCCCCCTCTACCACTCCTCTCTCCCGATCCACTCCGTCCCTTCCTTCTCACCCTCCCTCCCATCCTCTCTCCCGCCCTCTCTACCCATCTTTCTTCTATCCCTCTCCTCCTCCCCTTGGTGTATTTCCACTATATGTCAATGTACTTAACTTATCCTATTTTTACAGAGAAATTAAAGTCAAACAGTATACATGTGAAGTCGCATTACATTGAAATCTAACACATCGTATCTAACCTAGTATATATCCCTCCCTCCCCCCACCCTCCCTCCCCCCACCCTCCCCCCCAACACCCCACCTTCACAGCACTTGTGGTTAAGAGAAAGTTTATTGCTCAAGCATAAATGAGATAATTTTTTTTTTAAAAAAAGAAATCCTTGTGGTATAGGAATTCGAACTTGGAAAATGAATCAAATCAGTTTGGATGTCAGATTCAGTGTAACACTAAATTACAACAACAAGAATAACAACAGGGATAGTCATAACTGATCTCTAATTAAAAAAAAACCCTGTAATTTCTTTGTAGAGGAAAGCTTATGGTAGATAGGAATATTTTTGAGTCAAATAATGAACTCTGAATTATTGTCATGTCTTGTATTCAGAATACATTCCTGGAGTCACAACTTTTCATCGTAAGGATATTTCTTAGCGGTTCCACCACAAATGCGCGAACGACAAAAGCGTGCCTGACTAAACCACGGTGACAAAACTGCGCCGACAAAACCGCGCGACGAATGAGCGACGAATGAGCCCTGAAGTGCGTCGACAACAGTGCGCCGACAGAAGCGTGCTGTAACCTAACCCTAACCCTAACCCTAACCCTAACCCTAACCCTAACCCTAACCCTAACCCTAACCCTAACCCTAACCCTAACCCTAACCCTAACCCTAACCCTAACCCTAACCCTAACCCTAACCCTAAACCTTACCTTAACTTAAATTGCGCTTCTGTCGGCGCGCTGTTGTCAGCGCGCTGTTGTTGACGCGGTTTTGACATCGCGGTTTTAGTGCTGTGGTTTTGTCGGCGCGCTTATGACGTTCACGCTTTTGTCGGGTCACGTTTCTTAGCTAGTCAAATGTGAAACAAATTCTAGAAATCTGAAATCTAGATACCTTTTTGAGCATGGAAGAGGCATATTAAGTATCCTATGTGTAAAGCAGGATCCCAGCCTCCTCTATGTGTGTGGGGGTGTGTGTGAGTTCCAGCAGGCACTGCTATCAGTTCGCTCGGGGGTTCGGGTGTGTGGCAGGCCTGGGTTGCTGCCAGTTCCAGGCCACCAAACCATACATGTTTGGCTTAACCAGTCTGAACCAGTAGGAACCCACCACTGGTGTGTCCTTTCCAAGACAAGATAGCCACAAAAAAACAGGAAAGAAAAAAATGTCATCCATTCCTAATACAATTGAGCTTTTAGTTCCATACTGTACATATATCCTTTTTTCTGTTTGCAGGATTTGATATGATATGACCATTTGGCAAATTCAGACTAGCAGAAAACAGTATTATGCTTTGAGTATAATTTGGAAGCCCGTTCTGTAGTTTCCTAGCAACTACGGCTTGATTTTTAACTCCCAAGGATAACCAAAATGCAGTATACTTTCCTGAAAGATAGCAGGACAAGCTGGTAGCTTAATATCTACAATAAATACCTGCCTCTCTCTTTGGCAGTGTATGTCTGCATTCAACTCCTCTTTAAGAATGGTTATTTCTCATGCAAGTTTGAGAGTTTATAGAAATTGGACTAATTCCGGTACACTACCTGACTCAGCATGAAAGGAACAATGTGTGGTGCCCTTCAATTTGTCTTTGTTCTTTTTGTCACTAAAGTGACATTAGCACAAGGTGCAATATTCTCCTGAAACAGACCAGTGCCCCATCTATTTTTCAAAGGGAGTAGAAAATTGTCACAAGGTCTTGACACAGGAATCTTTCTTACCCATTCCTTCTCAAGATGCTAGATAATGAAATTATGTCTTCTATATGGATATGGATCTGTTGTGGCCCAGCAGGAGCCGTTGGAGCTGCCACCAGACTCCGACAGCGAGGGGCCCTATAAGTCGGCCCTGGAGGATGTGGAGGACCCTGGACAGGGTTCCGACTCCAAGCAGGGCGCAGAGAGACTGGTTGGCCACCAGGTGGCGTCTGAGCCTTGGATCAGTGGGGAGGAGACAAGAGAGAGTGATCCAGAATCCAACTGTGAGTTGTTCCGGGATGCACGCCGTCGAAGGGCTACTCGGCGTCAAGAACAACTACGTAATTACAGGAGGTAATTACGCTCAGCTGATGGTCATTAAGCTCTTCTCCCAGACTATAAAAGAGACTGCTTGTGCCACGCCCTTCTTGCAGAAGTCAACGTTTGGGACTATAGCAATAGCAATTAGACTTATATTCCGCTTCATAGGGCTTTCAGCCCTCTCTAAGCGGTTTACAGAGACAGCATATTGCCCCCAACAACAATCCGGGTCCTCATTTTACCCACCTCGGAAGGATGGAAGGCTGAGTCAACCCTGAACTGGTGAGATTTGAACAGCCGAACTGCAGAACTGCAGTCAGCTGAAGTAGCCTGCAGTGCTGCATTTAACCACTGCGCCACCTCGACTAAAGAGAAATGAACTTGGCAGGCTGGATTGCTGCCAGAGTTTGTTTGCATTGCTGCCAAGGTTTGTCGGACTTGCTGCCAAAGTCCTTATCTATTTGTTTATTTGGCTTTCAGCCACCGAGATTCTGGTCTTGTTAATTAAAGGACATTCCATTTTACGCTTGCCTCAGCTTTCGTTACTGGACGGAGGAGGGGGTCAGAACATGGCTCTATATCACTTTCAGTAAGCCTATCCAATGTGAAGCAGGGGCTTCAGCAGGAGAATATCTCCCAGTCTTGGATGGATAACACGGGATCCACAGACACATTTCCTAAAACTTCTATTTGTTTATTTTATGTCTCCCCTTACCTTTCTATTCCACTGAGTACTGAAGGCAATTAACAAAAAGTAAAGAAGTAAAATATTAAAAAGAATACAAAAAGTTTAAACATATGTTGAAATTATTACTAACATTGATTTCCAAATCAATAGTTTTTATCCCCTTCATCCCCTATCCCCCAGAGAAGAATTGCAGATGTTTGGTGGCAAAATTCTGAGGAATAACTCTAGCTTTTCCAGGAAAATAATATGGAAATAAGTGGTTGAGATAACTGAGCCTCTTGCAACTCTAAACCATGAAACAATGGATCCTTTTTCAAAAGGAACATCTGAACTTAGAAAAAAAAATCTATCCTTGCTTGAATAAATGCATGACTGCTTTGTTTTCCTGTTTTGTAATAGCAAATTCATGACTGAGTTCAGAGCTTGAAGAAGATTCACATTCTGAATGACTGGACATTCCTCTTATCAGTCATGAGTTCATAAGAACTTTTGAGTAAAAGACTGAATAGTCTTTCCCTTGTTATCCTGGGAAAGAAAATGGATTCTAAGTAAAGCAACCCAATTACTGACATTACTGTAATCATTATCTACACCTTTCAATAAGAATATTGCTTTCCTTTGAGGTGTGTTGCCAAGACCAACGACTGAGGATTGTCTAAGATTTAAACTCAATCCTTTGGTTTCACGTGTAACATTAAATGATTTGATAGATGATAACCAGCACTTTGAACTGGACTTCAAAGCACTGTCAACTGTGTGGATCTTGCAATATATATATATATTATTGTGTTGAACTACTGAACAAGTCAAGACTTACTGTCAGGCTAGAAGATGCATTTTACACCAGCTCAACTTCGGGGTTAGCAATAGCAATAGCAGTAGACTTATATACCGCTTCATAGGGCTTTCAGCCCTCTCTAAGCGGTTTACAGAGAGTCAGCATATTGCCCCCAACAATCTGGGTCCTCATTTTACCCACCTCGGAAGGATGGAAGGCTGAGTCAACCCTGAGCCGGTGAGATTTGAACCGCTGAACTGCTGATCTAGCAGTAGCCTGCAGTGCTGCATTTAACCACTGCGCCACCTTGGCTCTTATCTTCAGATAGTATATTTTCATTCAGTCCCTAGACTCCAAGACCTTTATAAGGCAAAAACTTAATTAATTTACTCTCACACACATTATTTGATTAATATAATCTTTGTCTTCCCTCTTAGTGGTTCTAGTACTTGTTTGATTTTATTTACTATTATGTGTCTAAGTTGTTTCTGTACGTGCTATACGGTGGTGGGCTTCAAAAATTGTTCAAACCTACACTGTGGGTGTGGCCTCCTTTGTGGGAGTGGCTTGCCGCCCATGTGACTGGATGAGAGTGGCTTGCCGCCCATGTGACCGGATATGAAGATGCCGACGACACTTGTCAGAACCACCTTAAATTACCTCACACACAGCACTGGCATGCATAAGAATGTGATGTAAACTTGTTTTTTAAAAGGCATCTTTGGTTTGCGTTAAAACAACTTCAACACACGCAATGTTCTGATTGCACCACAAATGCAGTAGTCATCCTTACCTTTCACAGAGGCACTGAGTTTTATAAATATGAGCATGAGAGTGTAGAATAATGATATCCAAGGACCAGTGGTGGGTTTCAAAAATTTTGGAACCTCTTGTGTAGGTGTGGCCTGCTTTCCGGGTCCACTGGTGGAATCTCTTCTAACCGGTTAGGTAGATTTGACGAACCGGTTCTACCGAATAGGTGCGAACTGGTAGGAACCCACCTCTGATGGTATATCTAACTCTATGCTCAATAACTGTAAATTAATTTACACTACTACAGTCCAATACTACTAGTACAGTATTTCCATTTATTTGACATTGTTCTCTGACAGCTGACCTTTCCCTGCTACTTTGCTACAGATATTTATACTTCTTAAAAAATTTCCATTCTTTATCCCATTTTCAGAAATTATCCTACAAAGGTACATAAATTAATCTACTGATCTAGTTTTTTTGTAATTTATTTATAATTTATTATGTTTTTTGTTTTCTCTGTCAAATACTGCTTCTTCAATAATTGATATATTGATTTCTGATTCACATTTCTTATTGCATCATACACTTTTTGTAAGGCCCAATGCAAATCATTCAAATTTCAAACAAACAATATGATATTGCCTATATACCAGAGGTGGATTCCTACCAGTTCGCACCTATTCGGTAGAACCAGTTCGTCAAATCTACCGAACTGGTTAGAAGAGGTTCCACCAGTGGACCCGGAAAGCAGGCCACACCTACACAAGAGGTTCCAAATTTTTTTGAAACCCACCACTGGTCCTTGGATATGATTATTCTACACTATCATGCTCATATTTATAAAACTCAGGGCCTCTGTGAAAGGTAAGGATGACTACTGCGTTTGTGTTGCAATCAGAACATTGAGTGTGTTGAAGTTGTTTTAATGCAAACCAAAGATGCCTTTTAAAAAACAAGTTTACATCCTATTCTTATGCATGCCAGTGCTGTGTGTGAGGTAATTTAAGGTGGTTCTGACAAGTGTCATCGGCATCTTCATATCCGGTCACATGGGCGGCAAGCCACTCCCATCCGGTCACATGGGTGGCAAGCCACTCCCACAAAGGAGGCCACACCCACAGAGTAGGTTCGAACAATTTTTGAAACCCACCACTGCTATATACAAAAGTATATATACATTTGTGTTCACACCTCTAATATCACTACAGTATTATTACTTATTTACCCCTAAGTACCAAGGAGAGATCAGCTGTTTTTGCCTTACTCCCTGTTCAATTCTGAACGACTCATTGGGCAATCCATTTATTCTCATGCATACTTTATTTCAAGGATACCACATTCTCCCTGTAGATGCTGTATAATTTGAATTTTGTTCCTCATTTTTCGCAATTACACTTCTCTTATATGCATTTTTCTCTCACACAGGCACTTTCAGTTCCCAATTTAATCATGCATCTTTTTTTTTTCTTACTTCCCATTAGTGTGACTTCTGAAGCCCTTTGAAACATACTTCCTTTCACTCTCTTCCATACTAACTTTTTCTTACCTGCCCTCTTAAGTCTATTATCTGTTCATTTTGTTGGAAGATCAAAGATCTTCTAATAGTATCACACAGAATTGTACCTTTTCTTCCTGTAGTCATTCTACTTTTAGTCTAATTTCTTTCTCTTCTTACCTTTTTCGTTTTTCACAAAGATCGGCTCGATACATACCAAAGAATGTTCTGCCCTACATTCAGAATCAGCTTTCTTATTAGCTTTCTACCTTCACTAATTCCTTCCAGTTTTTCATAATAAACTACTAAACCAATTACACTTTTAGGTTTATATTAATTTCTTTCCCATTTTACATATTTGTGCTCAAACCACAAATGCAAAAGAAACAGACTTTCATCTAAATAGATATTCACCAAATAGCAACAATTCTCCAGAAAAAAAACCCTGCACTTTCCGTCTTGTTGCCATCAATTTATTCATCCACTGAGAAAGATATATTCTTCTGTCAATTAAATTCATTCAAAATGTTGCACAATTAGCCCCCAAACTCGTATCTGTTTCTTCTATACTCTCACTGGAGCTAATATGCAATTATCACCAACTTATGGATTTCTACTTTCATATGCAGTTACAGCAATCTTAATAACATTATTTCAGAATTTATGACATGTATTTTAGTTTTTTCCTAATGAAACCTATTCAAAATTAATCTTTCATTTTCATTTTCCTGTATGTGTCCATTACTATAGTATCAGATTACCCTTATCCAGATCCATTACAACCTTTGTCCTTTTTTTTTTGTTTCAGCTTTTCAACATATCTATTTTTATTTCGTTTCATTTGTACATTTCATTCTCCTTATCCTTTATTCCTCTCACATTCAAGGTTACAATCTTCCATCTTCTATGGTCATCACCAGTTGAGGAAATAGCTATTGACCTATATTGCTTCCTGTGGATTTTGGTTGAATTCACAGGACATTTTTAAAATAGAGAATGTACAAAGAAAGCTATCCTATTTTGTCATAATCTGCCATATAGCAATAGCAATAGCAGTTAGACTTATATACCGCTTCATAGGGCTTTCAGCCCTCTCTAAGCGGTTTACAGAGTCAGCATATCACCCCCACAGTCTGGGTCCTCATTTCACCCACCTCGGAAGGATGGAAGGCTGAGTCAACCTTGAGCCGGTGAGATTTGAACCGCTGAACTGCAGATAGCAGTCAGCTGAAGTGGCCTGCAGTACTGCACCCTAACCACTGCGCCACCTTGCAACCATAAGCTGCTTTTATGCAAATGTGTCAATGAGAAGCTATATGTTGTTTCTTGAGGATGCTAATTTGTGCCTAGGAAATTCAATATTCTTGAAAAAATGCATTTCTCTTGACTTACTATTATGATTTGTGGCATGATAATATTCAAAATTATGGAACAACTGAAAAAAAAATTCCTCTTTCTTTTTATTTTCCACTCTGGAATGAACTTGTATGAGATAAATTCTTCACAGTGTGGATGGAAGTAGAGAAAGAAAGATATCTTTCTGGTTTAAAATCCATGACCATAATAGTAATTTTGTTTTTCAGGACATTAAGGGTTCATAGCTAAGGAATCATTGGTTTCAGTAAAATATTTGACTTGAGTCAAAAGCTTTTCAGCTTAGGTGATAATGATTTCCTGTTGTAAGATATAATCCAAAGGAGAAAACACATATCAGTGTGGTGATGCCATTATTTTCAGCATATTAATAAAAAGATGACAACACTCCTATCTAACAGAGAAGCGGGCATTTGTGGTTTTAATTCATTTTCATACAATTAGCCAGACATTCCTAAAACATTTAAGGCAATTTTGCAGTATTCGGTGAAAGAAGTGAATTTTATGGCATTTTCCAATCATTCTGTTAATATTCTTCAATGATACATTTTGTTGCAATAAACCGAGATCAGATTCAGCATGACTTGTAAGGCTGAAACTGTGACTTAAAAATCAGATTCATATTCAGTACACGTATCTTTCAAATTGTATTCAGGGAACTGTTGGAAACCTATAATCAAAGCTGATTTGGTGACCCTGCTGTTGTATGTGAGAGGAGGTCAAGGCTGAGTATGGAGGAGTTTGCTTTGCGTTTAATAAAACTTCAAGTGTGATCTGACAATGTAGCTGGGATGACATTAAAGTGAGATCCAAAATATTAGCTGAACTTTGAAGTTCAGCTAAGTATAGCAATAGCAATAGCAGTTGGACTTATATACCGCTTCATAGGGCTTTCAGCCCTCTCTAAGCGGTTTACAGAGTCAGCATATTGCCCCCAACAACAATCCGGGTCCTCATTTCACCCACCTCGGAAGGATGGAAGGCTGAGTCAACCTTGAGCCGGTGAGATTTGAACAGCCGAACTGCAGAACTGCAGTCAGCTGAAGTAGCCTGCAGTGCTGCATTTAACCACTGCGCCACCTCGGCTCTAAGTATGTGGATATTTTGAACCATGTACTGTATGGTCTTCAGATAGAAGTATACATCTTTATCAGAGTCACTATGAATTTTGGATGTCCTTTTAATCATCTTTCAGAATTGGTCAGGGAGATCTGGACAAAGATCTGGTGAAAGAAATAGTTACGTTCTCTGCCGCAAATGCTCCATAAATGACAGATCGTGTATTTGATCTGTCTTTTATAAAGTAAAAATAATAAACTTTCTGATGGCATCTGAGAAATATTTCTCTGGTAACTTTTTGTTTCTCTTAAAAAATGAATATAATTAAGTAATATGATCTTCAGAAAATTTGCAGTTTATTTGTTATGTTATACCATTATCGGGGACCGAAAAGGATGCTACTTCTCTTGATATCTAAGAGATTTCTTACATTCTTTTCATCATGAAAATTGGATAGACATGTTACAACTCATCACATCCTTACAGTTTTCCCTCATTATTACTATGAAGCGAAGAAGAAAAGGGGATGCCGGTCCAAGATTATATGTTTTTTAAAGATTGTTTTAACCCACTTTACAGCTAATCCTTGATGTGTGACCATAATTGAGCCCAAAATTTCTGTTATTAAGCAAATCAGTCGTTAAATGAGTCCTGCTCCATTTTATGATCTTTTTGCCATGGTTGTTAAGCAAATCACTGCAGTTTTTAGGTAAATCATGTAATCATTAAGCGATCTGGCTTCACCGATGGACTTCACCGAGATGGCGCAGTGATTAAATGCAGCACTGCAGGCCACTTCAGCTGACTGCAGTTCTGCAGTTCGGCTGTTCAAATCTCACCGGCTCAGGGTTGACTCAGCCTTCCATCCTTCCGAGGTGGGTAAAATGAGGACCCGGATTGTTGTTGGGGGCAATATGCTGACTCTGTAAACCGCTTAGAGGGATGAAAGCCCTATGAAGCGGTATATAAGTCTAACTGCTATTGCTATTGCTATTTATTCATCAGAAGTTCCTTAGGAAGGTTGCAAATGACAATCCCAGAATCCTGGGATGTTGCAGCCATCATAAATATCTGCTGGTTGCCAAACACCCAAAGTTTGATCATGTAATTGTGAGGATTCTACAATGGTCATAAGTGCGAAAACTGGTCAAAGGTAACTTTTTTCAGTGCTATTGTAAATTTGAATGGTTATTAAATGAATTGTTATAAGTCAATATTATTTTTGGGGAATAACTCAAGGAGGTAAACATACCTAAGGCTCCTTTCTTCTACTATTTTCTCACAACAACCCTGGGAGATAAGTTGAACTGATTGGCCAAAGTTACCCAGCCAGTTTCCCTGCCTAAAGCAGAACTAGAATTCCCAGTCTCCTGGTTTCTAGCCTGATGCCTTCTCCAGTAGAACAAACTAACTGCCTATTCCCACATATGGCAGCTGAGAATTGAATTGAACTTAGGTAGTAGGTCTGCACAGCTGCATCCAGTTGTGTTTTTGTGCTGAAAGAATGATAATCTGTCAATATTTCCAAATGCAGAACATCTTTCCATCTTCCATGAGGGCAGAGGTGGGTTCCTACCAGTTCGCACCTAATCGGTAGAACCGGTTCATCAAATCTACCGAACCGGTTAGAAGAGGTTCCACCAGTGGACCCGTAAAGCAGGCCACACCTACAGAAGAGGCTCCAAAATTTTTTGAAACCCACCACTGGTCCTTGGATATGATTATTCTACACTATCATGCTCATATTTATAAAACTCAGTGCCTCTGTGAAAGGTAAGGATGACTGCTGCGTTTGTGGTGCAATCAGAACATTGCGTATGTTGAAGTTGTTTTAACGCAAACCAAAGATGCCTTTTAAAAAATAAGTTGACGTCATATTCTTATTCATGCCAGTGCTGTGTGTGAGGTAATTTAAGGTGGTTCTGACAAGTGTCGTCGGCATCTTCAGATCCGGTCACATGGGTAGCAAGCCACTCCCATCCGGTCACATGGGTGGCAAGCCACTCCCACAAAAGAGGCCACACCCACAGAGTAGGTTCGAACAATTTTTGAAACCCACCACTGCATAAGGGGTATGATGACATCAAAACTTTGCTTGGTCATTATAAAAAAGTAGCTGAACCAACTTTTGGTAAACCAATTTAGGGGATTTCCAATATATGTGTTTCTGACTGCTAAGGAACTGTGTCTTTTGCATGTTGAAAGAAAAAAAAAATGGGTTTATTAAGGATGGGAATGATTGACATTTTGAAAATATAAATTTCTAGGAAGGAAAGTATTAAATAATATTTCTTATTCTCGTTATTTTGCTGCTTAACTAACAGCTGCTATGAAATAGTCCTTTGTAAGAAGAATTGGAATACCATAAGAAACTAGCAGTTAGCAGTTAGACTTATATACCGCTTCATAGGGCTTTCAGCCCTCTCTAAGCGGTTTACAGAGTCAGCATATCACCCCCACAGTCTGGGTCCTCATTTCACCCACCTCGGAAGGATGGAAGGCTGAGTCAACCCTGAGCCGGTGAGATTTGAACCGCCGAACTGCAGATAACAGTCAGCTGAAGTGGCTGCAGTACAGCACTTTAACCACTGTGCCACCTTGGCTCTAAATGTACCTATTAGAAGAAAGTGATCATGTGGAGGAACAGTGGTAAACTTTTGCCATTGTTGCTGCCTGAGGAAAAGAGTAGGTGTGAGTCAACATCACAAATACGTTTTACAATAATGCACCAAAATAAAATAGCCTTAACCAATCTGTCATCTTTAAAAGATGTAGTACTCCAACTCCCACTTCCCAGCTGCACTCATCACATCTGAAAGTTTTGAGTTTGGTGTGATAAAGCACTGAAGGGCAGTGACACAAAGACAAAGGAATTACTAATGCAAGGAACTGTTTTGCTAAATTTCATTACCAGCAGGGTTTCTAAAAGCCAGCAACTTAACAAAGGCATAGAAATAAGCTTCATACTGGTTAAATCCAGCACATGTCTTCCTGCTTTAAAGATGAAGGAAACACCTGCTTAGGAAATCATTCAAAAAAATAACCATCACAAATAATATGTGAAAACTATGGACTATGTTGTTAGGCATGCAGTATTTACAAGGGATCATTCTGTCAACATGTACTGAAAAACTGGAAGCTTATTTTTTTTGTGGCTATTTTTAAAAACCACATTCTTGGAGTCAACAAAGTTCCTTTGTGGTCTGTCTACAAAGAAGATAACTCCCAACTTTTATTCAGATTGTTCTTCCCTGACCACCAACTGTTTTCTAAAACTGGATTTGTTTCAGAAATCACCTTGAGGCGAGGAGGAATTAATTATACAAAGTAGATTTTTTTTTAAAAAAAATATCTTAGTTCATCCAGAGATTCAGAGTAGCAGCTAAAAATGTCCAATCTATCCCTTCTTTCTTTCTTCCTGGAGAAAAATGGTTTCCGATATGCACATTGCTGGCCAGAATCCACAAATGACCCACAAGAATTTTGTTGAAAAAAAGTACAGCAGCATCCAACGGAAGAGAATGGCTACTTTTTACTGGTAGATAACTAGGCGTGTGCCCTGTTTTTCCCATGCTACATTTTTCTCAATCATTCCCTTCAAAAGCACTGAGTCATCTTTGTCTTTCCAACTTATTCCTGAGTCTCTGTACACATATAACGCATAACATTTCTGGGCTATAAGCAAACAATGATGTGTGATGAATGCTTACGGCTAAGCAAGTTTTCAAATGATTTAAAACTTTGAGAGCTTGTGGTACACAAGCATAGTCATAAAAAGCCTTTGGTCTGAATTTCCTGTTGGGAAAATGTCTGCCAGTTTTTCTTTACTATCCAAATGGATGCAACAGCGTTGTTGCAAATAAATACGCTGGCAGCTGACACTTTACCTATTTTAGTTATATTAAGAGAATGTGAAGAAAGTACTGCAGATATCAAGGGACATGCTGATATATTGCCTTGCCTTTCTTTAGGATCTTGTATGCTCAATGAAGCCATCTTGATGGGACTGATTTTCTGAAACAGACTTTGGCAAATGAGCATCCTTGGTTTTCCTTTCAGATGGTGGAGGTAACTTTTAAGCTAATTTATTTTGGAAGTGTGGGAAGTTATCATCCAGCCCTCTCCCAGAAAAATGAAATATCTGAAAAGGCAGAATATTTCTCTGGATGTGAAAAGAAAGGAACATGTTTTAAAAGACAGGATAGTTGCCTGTAGCTTCCTGCCCATCCCCACTGTTAATGGGCCATCAAGACGGCCAGGCTAGTCCACTTTACATAATAAAGACTTCACCAGCAGCTACAGGAAGGCATGATAATATTGGAACTTTACTCAACTGACCACATGGCATCTGAGAACTCATCCATACCTGGATTCAAAACACAGCCCAGAAAGTTGCCCCTGCATGGGAGTCTGACAACCAATCAAAATACATTTCTTACACAGGAACAGGAAACAGAGAGGTGGGACTGAGTAGGTTATAAAAAGCCTAGCAAGCCCCTTCCTCAGCCCTTCTCTTCTTCTCCACCAACATTGAAGCATGTGATCACCTTTTCTGTTTAGGGCTCAAGCCATGTGACCCTGTCCAACAATAAACCATCTTTCCAAGCAGCCTCCATGTCTCCAGTGTCTTTTCCCCCACTTGGAGCCGAACCCAGAAGGACATTTCTTTCATCAGAAGGCTGCAGTACTTATCAGGTTTGATAATCTGAGTTTATCAATGGTAAATATGGTAAACAGAGAAAGGGAAGCAGGTTAAAGATAGGCCAAAGGGATGGTAAATCTCAAACCAGCGTATTTTAAGCCAGTTTAAGTAGAGGTGGGTAGCCCTTCAAGTCAACAATGAAAATAAATGGCAGAGATTGAGATAAAAAAAAATACCATAGTAGAACTACTTCTGAATAATCTCTTATTATAACCTATTTACTAAAACAACTGGGACTTTCTAAGGAAGGCTCTGGGGCTCATACTGAATGGAATTTGTGCATAATTCCTAAATCAGATGGCTTCCAGATGTTTTAAGCCTGTAATTTTCAGCAATCCTGTCCAATGACCACTTCAGGACATGGGGTTTTAGTATATCTGGGAGGCAAAACCTTAGGGAAATGCAAGGCAGTCTTCACAACCTGCAACTGAATTGTTTTATATTGTTGAGAATAACACTACAATGAAGGGTTTGAAGGATACCTTTCTTTCAACAAACCACTTCCAGGACCAATAAATAGGGGACAAGTTGCAGACTCTTCAAGGGCCTGGAAGGCATGATTTGTTGCTATCATGGCATCATCTGAAAACTATGTGCCTTCCCCCCACCCACCCCCAAAAAAGCATCTAAGGAAAATAAACCAGATGGGACTTTTCCCTTCTTTTCTGGCATAGAGCCAGATTTCTGGGAGCAAACATGCCTGCTGTTAGGAAGCATTACATTTCATACTCAGGAAACCCTTTATAATCATAACTTCTGGTTCTTGAGCTAACAGTTCACCCAGGGGCAGTGGAATCATTACCTCATGCCCTGCGGCTCTAATTTTCTACTGATGCCCATTTTGTGGCTGTCCATTGGCGAATAGGTATTACGACTTGTTAATATTATCCCCATATTTTAGCGGGGAGAGAGGACTGAACTATTTCCTTACAACAAATTACTGCTTTAAATATTTGGGACAGTACCTGAACTTTATGATTTTATCACAGCCTTACAACAGAATAGATGTATAGAGTTCTACTGTTTGAGTTTCCATATAAACAGATAATTGTATGTATATAAACAAAAATACAGAGATTCCTAGACAACCATATAGGTATTTTAAAGTTAACAAAGTTGTTTGGAAAGGAATGTGATTATTCTTACCTCCTGTCCTGCTTTGTAATCTAATTTCAAAATTCCCATTTAGTAGTTTTGGAAAGGAAAGGAAAGGAAAGGAAAAGGAAAAGGAAAAGGAAAAGGAAAAGGAAAAGGAAGATCTTAGAAAATATTTTTTCAGGCACATCTGTTGCATTGTGATAAAAGCCTTGTGCATGCCAGGGCATCCCTAGCTATCCTAGATCAGTGTTTTTCAACCTTGGCAACTTGAAGATGTCTGGACTTCAACTCCCAGAATTCTGACCACTTCAGGACATGGGGTTTTAGTATATCTGGGAGGCAGAACCTTAGGGAACCTTAGAATTCTGGGAGTTGAAGTCCAGACATCTTCAAGTTGCCAAGGTTGAAAAACACTGTACCTAGATGATGTCCATGACTTTGTCCCAGAATATGTTTTAACACACACACACACCCCAATGTATATAGATCACCAAAGTTCTAAACTTAGCCAATTTAAAAGTAGTGATAGCAAGAAATCCTGCTACCCTCCAGATGATTGAAGCAGTTTCCATTTTCCCTAACCATAATGTGTTTGGATTCCTGAGGCTGAAGGAAGTTGGATTCAATCATATCTAGCTTGTTGTTAGTTTGGGAAGACTTAGTTAAAAATTTTCGACTTGGAAAATTGTCTACATGTATCCACTCAGACGTTTTTAAAAATTTATATGCCGCTCATGTCACCTAGAGGTGACTCTAGCTTATAAACATTAAAGACGTAATGGTTACTAGCTGATTTTAAGCAAGCCATTCTCTTCTTTATACAAATCTATTTACATAATTGAAATAAAGATAACATCAATGAGGAAGAGTTGTATTACATTACACATGCAATCAATTATAATTTATACAGTTATACAACCAATTTTGTTGTATTTAAGTACAATGACAATAAAGATTATACTTAATTCTTAATCATAATGTGGTATTTTAAGGAACCCTGAGGAGATCATTTTTCCTAAACTAGACTAAAATAGCAATTGTGGTTTTTCTGGATTACAGCCATCGCCTGAATAATGTTGTGTATCTCCTATATGATAGAATATTTGCAACTTACTTGCCATTGCTTTAAAACTAAGGTTTTTAATAGACTGATTTTGTCTGAGGATGAATCAGCTAAGTCTCCTATATCCACTTGTACATCAAAATATGGCTTTTAATGGACAATTATAACACTGAAAACATTGAATTTCCATGAGCATGTCCCTCAAATCTCTGTAGTATTTATGCAGCATGTCATTCCGAAGTTTTGAAATCTTGGATCAATTCCCATTACTCTATAACTTGAAAATCGCTGATTAAATAGGTAGAACTAATGACAGATGCCTCTGAAGTAATGCTCTTGTCTGTGGAGATGTGGTGAGATCATACCAGCAATTCCTCTTTTTTTTTCTAGGAACTTTATTGCCAAAAGACTATATTCTCTCTCTCTCTCTCTCTCTCTCTCTCTCTCTCTCTCTCTCTCTCTCTATCTCTCTATCTCTCTATCTCTCTATCTCTCTATCTCTCTATCTCAATCTCTCTCTCTCTCTATCTATCTCTATCTATCTCTATCTCTCTAGCTATCTCTCTATATCTATCTCTATATCTCTATATCTCTATATCTCTATATCTATCTATCTATCTATCTATCTATCATCTATCTATCTATCTATCTATCTATCTATCTATCTATCTATCTATCTATCTATCTATCTATCTATCTATCATCTATCGCAGAGAATTTATGGACCAAGAATACAAATAATTGGTAATAGAAAGATTGTGATTTTCAATAAACAATTAATATGCGTTAAGTCAATAAATAAGGGATGCAGTGGCTCAGTGGCTAAGACGCTGAACTTGTTGATCAGAAAGGTCGGCAGTTCGGCGGTTCGAATCCCTAGCGCCGCATAACAGAGTGAGCTCCCATTACTTGTCCCAGCTTCTGCCAACCTAACAGTTCCAAAGCATGTGAAAATGCAAGTAGAAAAATAGGAACCACCTTTGGTGGGAAGGTAACAGTGCTCCGTGTGCCTTTGGCATTTAGTCATGCCGGCCACATGACCACGGAGACGTCTTTGGACAGCGCTGGCTCTATAGCTTTGAATGGAGATTTAAACCACCCCTAGAGTCAGAAACCACTAGTACATATGTGCGAGGGGAACCTTTACCTTTACCTAAATCATACAATTTGGCTCAGGAGGGATTACAAAAAAGTAATTCCTTTGACAAGAAATAACACTATACTTAAAAGTTCTTTAAAATTGGCAATTTTGATTGTTTCATCCACTATTTAGAACAAACTTCTTTGGATTGAGTACTTAGACTCAATTTAGACGCAGGATTTAATTCAGAGTTCCCAAGCCTGCAAATGCAATTTCTAAGGGCTACTACTATGTGAGCAAAAAAAATTATGGTTGAAAATTTTAAAAACTTTTAACTTTTTTTTCCAATTTTTTATTTTATCAATTTCATATATACATTCACAATTATATGGTCTCATAACTGTTATTAATAATATGTATTTATAACAATTTTTTCCCTACAGTTGACAATATACTTGAAAATAGCTTTCTTACCATCCCATAGATCCATCTTATCTTACAACGGTCCTACTTCTTCTTCCCTCCCTCCCTCTTTCCTTCCCTCGTTTCTTCTCTCCTACTCTCCTTCCTTCCCTCCTTCCCCCCTTCCTTCTCTCCTACATTCCCTCCTTCCTTCCCTCCTTCCTTCCCTCCTTTCTTTTCTCCTTCCTTCCTTCCCTCCTTTCTTCTCTCCTTCTCTCCTTCCTTTCCCCCTTCCTTTCCTCCTTCCTTCCCCCTTCCTTCTCTCCTACATTCCCTCCTTCCTTCCTTCCCTCCTTTCTTCTCTCCTTCCTTCCTTCCCTCCTTTCTTCTCTCCTTCTCTCCTTCCTTCCCTCCTTCCTTCCCTCCTTCCTTCTCTCCTTCCTTCCCAAGCCTGCAAATGTAATTTCTAAGGGCTACTATGCAAGCAAAAAAAAATATGGTTGAAAATTTTAAAAACTTTTAACTTGTTGCCATTGAACAAAGCACAATAACCTACCTTGAGATTTCTTTTTACAGTGCTCTTTGAATGCTGCAGGAGCAATTAACATCTTTCACCTTCATGACAAGAAAGTCTGACTGCAGTGAAAAGTGGAGATACCTCATTCTATTCATTTCAATTAATATGGCATTAAAACCTATCCAAGAACTGCAACTTGAAGCAGCTAATTGGAATCACATTACATAATTTATGCTAATAAATTAATAATATCATAATGCTGAATTTGGAAGAATCTAGACCAATTGTTCCTTACCTAACACTCACTTATTTGGGGGTTTACCAATTTCAGAACTCTCAGCCAAAATTCTGGGAATTTTCTTTTTCAGCATATTCGGCATTTATATGCTTTGGCATATAAAAGAGACATGAATCATTCATGGGATTCTTCACACAGGGGCCAAGGTAATGTATTAGGAAAAAAAATATCTGAAAAATAGGCTAGTGGAAGTAATTTGGTAGATTGGACAGCTGTTTCCTAGAAGCATCTCTGTTCAGTGAGATTTCACCTTATTTGGAAGAGACATTACTACTAAACCAATGCAGGAACAGGTGAGACAGAGAGACAGAAAGAAAGGGAGGGAGGGAGGGAGAGGGAGATGGGGAAGGATAGGGAAAAAGGGAGAGGGAGGCAGGGAGAGAGAGAGAGAGAGAGAGAGAGAGAGAGAGAGAGAGAGAGAGAGAGAGAGAGAGAGAGAGAGAGAGAGAGACCTATCATTAATCTTTTTTTAACCATGGGAGAAGATAGAAGTCTCAATTCCAAGAAAAAATCTTGACCTGCCCAAACCTATACATAATTAGAGAAAGATAAAGCCTGTGGAAGTGTAGGGGGGTTTTTTTTGGAAGTTTTTTTCTCCAATTTAGTGCCTTATGGAATGACAGCCTGGGTTACCATAATCACAACCACCACCAAGAAAAAATAAATTAAAGGATGAACTAGAGGCACGAGACAAATTGCTAATTTGAACAAACGTGATCTGAGCTGAGATGTACGGTATGATTTTATTTTATTTGAAGCATTCCCACCCATAGTTTGGGAACGGTCCTTGAAGCAAGATTACCTTTCCTTGGTTTCAGTCGGTGAATATCCTGCAGCCTTTCTTTTAATGAGCATTACTGAATGTTGTATTCATTCACTTAATGTGTACAAATTGGATTGATGAAATTTGTAGTCAAACCTTGAAGAGAATGTTGTAGATTTCTGCTGTTTAAAAATAATAATAAATTCTATTTTTAGTTTGTTTTTCACAGTGTGTCCTATCAGTATTTCTGTTCATTTGTTCTGACTCCCAGCTTATTTCTAGGCACATTTCTATGTGCTACTTATTATTATGTAGAAGGTTTGGAATATAGTTGTTTATTCCACATACAACATTCTGCTCTATGTCCCATCATCTTTTATACTGCATTTTGGAAATACATTTGAGTAAGATTTTTTTTTTGGTGACATAATCATTGTAGAGCAACCTCATGAAAATTCATTAGGTTCCTTTTCTGTTAGGATGGAAGCAATAAAAAGCCACCAAAAGCTACTGTGCTGTTAATGTACTTTAAAACCTTTCTATTTTAATAATTTAAGTGATGAATTTATTTATTTTTTGTTTAAATAATCTGGGATTGGACAATTGGATAGGTATTTTATTTTATAAAAAATTAATAAAGGAGAAGAATGTTGAAGCCGAGATTCTTAAATATGTGAAATTTGAAATGCATGCATAATAATTTGGATATTTCGGTCTCCACGTTAATGGAATCACAAATAATAAGCAAGCAAGAAAACAATGATAAAAACAGGAACATCTTTTTTCCTATTTGCCTGGAGAGATCCAATACGTAAACCTATTTTTAAAATGACATAAAAATATATACTAGATGAAATTAACCAATGCCAAGCAGTTACAAAGTTGTTTTACAGTCATGTTTCTCAGTGACTGATGTTATATTGCTGCTTCAAGATCAACAAGATCCTTTAAAAGTGCAGATAAAGAAGAACTTCTAAAGTGACCCAAAGATAATTGATAAAATTGGGCCTTTAAGACCAGACCTTAACTGTATTCTAAATAAAAAGGATAAAATCACCACAGGTATACCTCTCTTTCTGACTCATTCCTATTCAGATCTACTTAGAAATATATTCAACGGTTTTAAATGAGTTTTACTTGCCAGTTCAGTGGATAGACATGCAATTACAGTTCCTGTTATTAAAGAAAATGAATGACATTCAACCAGAAATATAAGTTTCTTAGAGTTAAAATTAATAAATGAACAAATGCTATAAAGGAACTGTTGAAAATAGAGGCTGTGCGATACAACCGTCAATATATCTAAGACTGAGCACACTGAGGTGAATTATAATGGTTTCAAGTGCCTAGTTTTGTAAATTCCAAGAAGAAAACGGGGAATTCTGAAGTAATTAGATTAGAAACCAATCTTTTACATCAGAATTAAGCAGTGTTTGGCCTTCCAGGTGTTGTGGGCTGTAATCTCATCAGCCATAGTCTGCAGGGTTATATTAGATACAACTAAGGAGCCTTGAAAATCTAAAATGCTAAAATTGCCCATCTATTTTACACTGTTATTATGTTCGTGTAGGAAAAGCAATGTATAATATGTCAAATGAATAATATTTTAATAATTACTTGTATTTATTTTGACCAATAGAAATAATTTGATGGCACTGATTATAGGCAAAATGTACAATTGCGAATGCATTTGTGAATATTTCAACATGAAAATTTTCCAAATAGTTTGTTCAGCCCTGGAACTATCAAGACGTTGTAATGCTTGGTTTATTATGTGCAGATTTTCTGAGGTAGGAAAGGTAAGATATGCTATGCGGCTCATTCTTTCTCCTGACCTTCAAATATGCATTATGGCAACCTGAATAAGAAATGAATTTGTAAGAAAATTTTGGTAAGTAGAATGGACTCGATTGCATATATAAACCTCTTATCAATGCCTTCTTTTTTTTTCTGAATGGAAAGCTAGAGAGGGAAAGACTGGTATTGAAAATGGCTAAGAAGGTAGTTGTACAGAAGACAGGTAATTATTAAGTGCCATTCTGCAGTATTACTGATGTGATGATCCATTTGTGTGTAACGCGGAAGTATTTACTTTGTACACAATTACTTAATAGTGAGCTCAAAGGCAATACTGGAGGGCATTCCAGAAGTTGCAAGAACAAGGAGGAACACAGGCGAATAATCACTACAATATGCCTTTAGGATAGAGTTTGCCATGAATTTAATTAAACCGCTATAATTTATAAGTCCTTCCGGGGCCAAGCTTCAACTGAAGTGCTAGATATTCGGTACACAGTACCTGATGCCAGTTCTGCCCAACTGATTGAAAGTTAGCAAAGTGCATGCTTATTTAACATGGTTAAATGTGATCCCACTGTTGCAGAAAACGACAGGCTTTAGACTTCTCAGGATACAGGAAAAGTTTATTTGGCAGCCAGGTTCAGAAAGCTAGCCCATGGCTTAGCATTGCAAGTTCTAAACCACCTTCATTATCGAAGCACGCATTCTTATACATTCTCAAAAGCATTGCAACACGGAAATACTTAACACATTTCTTAGTGGTTACCTTGAGGAGAAAGCCTTATAAGGAGATGTGGGTCTTACTTCTCCTTTTGTTTATGGAGTACGTGTCATTAATGAACTTTAATTGAACCTTGGACTTTTGACATAGGCTTTTGACATCTTGTGGTTAGGCACTGGCTTCCTGCTCTTTTGCAAGCTGCAATTCTGCCTATGTGGCTTTAATATAGAGCCGAGGTGGCGCAGTGGTTAGGGTGCAGTACTGCAGGCTACTTCAGCTGACTGTTATCTGCAGTTAGGCGGTTCAAATCTCACCGGCTCAGGGTTGACTCAGCCTTCCATCCTTCCGAGGTGGGTGAAATGAGGACCCGGATTGTTGTTGGGGGCGATATGCTGACTCTGTAAACCACTTAGAGAGGGCTGAAAGCCCTATGAAGCGGTATATAAGTCTAACTGCTATTGCTAATATAGAAGTAAAGGGGGCTCTAAGAGGCTGTCCAGCCTGACCCAGTAGGTTTCACACTTAATGTCCAAATCTCACTTTACGTCTGATCTAATGTTGTTTCAATAAAGTATTGCAAGGGTTTGCATGATTGGGTCATTTTAAATATTTATTTTAATATTTTAATTAATTAATAGCGTATTAGCGGAGAGCCGAGGTGGAGCAGTGGTTAAATGCAGCACTGCAGGCTACTTCCGCTGACTGCAGTTCTGCAGTTAGGCGGTTCAAATCTCACCGGCTCAGGGTTGACTCAGCCTTCCATCCTTCCGAGGTGGGTAAAATGAGGACCCAGATTGTGGGGGCAATATGCTGATTCTGTAAACCGCTTAGAGAGGGCTGAAAGCCCTATGAAGCGGTATATAAGTCTAACTGCTATTGCTATTAATTAATTTTCTCGAAAGGCTCTATGGAGTTTCTCAATCAATCCACGGTTGTCCCAAAGATGCTTTTTTTCATGAGGCAACTGGACTTTCTGTTTTTTTCTTTGAAGACTTCCACTTCTCATCCCAAAAGTCCCTCGGCTCTTTCTCCAACCGCGCCCTCGTTCTAACGTCTCCCAAAGCCAACTTTAGAATGCCACAACCGAACGGAAATTGGCAACGTGTTTTCTTTTTTGTGAAAGATCCGTCCGAGCTTTTTACGCCCAAAAGTTGAAGCAACGCAAGGACAGCAAGAAAAACAGCAACCCCAAACTGCCAGGAGACAACAGGGCTTTTCTTGGCGGCGCAACGGCGAAGCTTCCACCCCTGGAAGCCGTCGTAACGCGGGCTCGGGAGACTCCAAAGAAAGTTGAACCAAACTTCTTGGTTTTTGGGGTTTTTTTTGAAGCCTTGCGAGGCCTTGCGGCTGCTCATCATTTCATCCCCATCTTAGGGATCTTCTGCGCTGGGCTGCTGCAACGCGCGTCGGGAACGCTCCCAGCCCGCAGCTCTGGCTCGGTTCTCGGGTGATGCTCGCCCCGTGCCACCCCGAGTGATGCTCGCCCCGTGCCACCCCCGGTGATGCTCGCCCCGTGCCACCCTGCGAGGGACGGTCTGGCGGCGGAAATCGAGCTTCCTCCTCCTCTTAAGCAGCCGAGCTCCCAAGCGAAGCGAGGAAACGGATGCAGGCGCCGTCGCTCTGCCAGCCTGACTCTCAACCCGGGCGGGCTTGTGCGAGGGAAGGCGGCAGGTCAGGGGGGAGCCACCACGCCCCCCGCCTCCCTCCGCTCTCCCGCCGCCCGCCCCGCCTTCCTCCGCCCCGGTGTGTGGTGCAGCGCGCGGCTGGAGGCGCAAGCGGGCGCTTTTGGAGACACGAGCGAGCCCCCTCCGGCTCTTCCCCTCAGCTGTTCTGAGGTGAGGGAGAGTGAGAGAGTGTGGGGGGGGGGGCGCGCAAGGTGAAGGGAGGGGCTCCGCCAGCCAAGCAGGCGAGGAGCTCCGCGAGGGGTGGTGAGGAGAGTGGAGTGGAGAGGAGAGGAAGAGCTCCGTTTGAGGTGAGAGATGCTGCTCCGCCCGGGGGGAAGAAGTTGCCGGGAGGAAAGGAGAGGAGGCCGCGGCGGTGGGTTGCGCCCGACCGGCGTCGCCTTAGCAAGGTCAGCGTTGCGGAGGGGAGGGAAGGGAGGGCTCGAACCCGGGCTCCCCAACGACTCTCTCCGCCTGAGGAAAAGTTGCGCGGCGCCATGAGGGGCGCGCGCCTTCAGCCCGCGGCGGCGGGGGGTCCTTCAGACCCGGCACGTCCCTCCTTTGGTTGGCGGGGGAAGGAAGAAGGGTTCCTTCCTGAGGGGAAGGGGGCCCAAGCGCCGCTCTGTCTCGAGAGAGCGAAGGGGGTGGTGAGGAAAAGGCTTTCTTCCCTCCGGGGTGAAAAGGGATCTTAAATGCGGGCAGATGCTTCAGAAGTCCAGGCTTCGCCTTCTTCCCTCCCGATGCGGCTCGGCTGGAAAAAGAAGCAGAACTTCGGGACTGAGTCCGTTACGTGTATTCTCCCTGTTGGTCCCATGGATGGGCTTGTCCCTCCCAGTCAATAGGATGAGGCAGCGGCCGTGCCTTGCCGACTATCCAGCCATGGGGATTTTTTAAAATATTTTTTTTAATTAATTCAGTAATTAATTAAGTAATTCAGTGTTTCTCAACCTTGGCAACTTGAAGATGTCTGGACTTCAACTCCCAGAATTCCCCAGCCAGCGAATGCTGGCTGGGGAATTCTGGGAGTTGAAGTCCGGACATCTTCCACTGGCTGGGGAATTCTGGGAGTTGAAGTCCGGACATCTTCACTAGCTGGGGAATTCTGGGAGTTGAAGTCCGGACATCTTCCACTGGCTGGGGAATTCTGGGAGTTGAAGTCCGGACATCTTCACTGGCTGGGGAATTCTGGGAGTTGAAGTCCGGACATCTTCCACTGGCTGGGGAATTCTGGGAGTTGAAGTCCGGACATCTTCACTGGCTGGGGAATTCTGGGAGTTGAAATCCGGACATCTTCACTGCCTGGGGAATTCTGGGAGTTGAAATCCGGACATCTTCCCTGGCTGGGGAATTCTGGGAGTTGAAGTCCGGACATCTTCACTGGCTGGGGAATTCTGGGAGTTGAAGTCCGGACATCTTCACTGGCTGGGGAATTCTGGGAGTTGAAGTCCGGACATCTTCCCTGGCTGGGGAATTCTGGGAGTTGAAGTCCGGACATCTTCACTGGCTGGGGAATTCTGGGAGTTGAAGTCTGGACATCTTTCACTGGCTGGGGAATTCTGGGAGTTGAAGTCCGGACATCTTCACTGGCTGGGGAATTCTAGGAGTTGAAGTCCGGACATCTTCACTGGCTGGGGAATTCTGGGAGTTGAAGTCCGGACATCTTCCACTGGCTGGGGAATTCTGGGAGTTGAAGTCCGGACATCTTCAAGTTGCCAAGGTTGAGAAACACTGCTGTAATTGCTTTGCCACCCCGTCTATTTTACCATGCCTGAATTCGTCTCCAGAGAATTTTCTTTTTTTTTTAACCGTATTTTAAAGAGTTTCCACAGGGGGAGCTATGCTAGCTTGTTCAATGAAAAATCAACAAAAAAACATCTTGGGGCATCTTTAGGGTTCCCAAGCTTGACTTGGCGGAGGTGGACATCACTTCTAATCAAAACGTTTCTCGATACAGTCACTGTAATAGTCCGTGGAATCTTATGCTGTGAGGAATGTGTTGATGCTTTAAGGGGTTGCAAGCGTTTGTAGGACTGGCAATAATTATACAAGGCGCTGAACGTGAGCGAGTTTTATTTCCAGAACTCTGCAGTAATCTTGTTATTTCTATCTTTACTTTTCCTTCTTCGCTGCCATAACTGAAACCACAGTGTCATCGCTAACTGTTTTAGCACCCTCATAAGCACAACGTGCCACTGAAACGGTGCATTCATAATCTAGATGGGACGTTCCTTCCTGCTGTTGTCAAACTGATTTAATCCTGATCCAAAGACGATGTCTTTTAATGTCTAAGAGATCCACAGCCTATACATTTGTGCTATGGACATCATTTAGAAACATACGGTGCATTTAGAAACAAGGGTTTTTCTAGATCTTCATAGCTGTGGAATCAATAGGACTTGTGATAAGTATAATATATTCTGTGGCTTGACAGTAAGAGCTTCCAAGGTATTTATGCAGCTGTGAGATGCGTATGAAGGTGCCAGGTAGGCTGATCTGGAAATGGGTGTGTGCATTTTTCACTTTTTCATTTGACCATTCAGAAGATGATGGATTGGTTTCTGGCAATATCAGTTAATCTTTTTTGTGGAAAATGCTATTTCTTAGGCAGTTTTAGATGGTGGATTGATTAAACGGCAACAAACTTTAATGTTTCATTTCTTTTTAAACCATTCTGTAGAGAAGGTATTTTGTAGCATTAGTATCAATCAATTGGATATTGATTAATTTGTGATGTTCGCCGTTCAATGACAACTCCCTACATGTTTTAAAAATCTTTTCTCATTTCCGAATGTTGGTGAAATAAAAACTGAAAATGACTTATGGATAAAGAAGGAGAAATAATATTCTGCATGGTATGATCTTTAATGTCCTAATAGGGTTTTAAGATCACCCCTCGCATAATTTAATGTGTTGGGTAGTAATAATGAAAAATGTAGATTGTTCTGTCTGTTCCTTAATTGATGAAGGATATCATTAAACATCAAAGAATTCAGTAGAGACATGGTGTTTGCATGTTATAAACAGATAAGGACACTTAGTTTATATGAAAAAAGAAACCTCGTGTGTCCTTTCAAAAACATTGTCAGTGTGAAGTGAGTCCTTGGAGGAATTGCATAATAAGTGAGATAATGCAATTTTGCTGGTCGGCCAATTGGGAATCACTGATTGATTAATTGAAACATTTGTATGGCAATTTTCTGGGGATAAATATTGAAACAAGGTATAACTTTGGCAGGATAACTTTCTGTTTAATACTTAGATAAGTATTAGAAAAATCTATACTTAGATCTTTGTGGTTAACAGGTATAAGAATGAATACTTGTCAGTAATTCTTTAGCTGAATGAAATGAATGAAAAATTAATTTTATTTGCTGCAACTGCTTTAAACTTTGTTAAGTTATTATAAGGCCCAAACTTTAAGCATCTAAATATTATCTTTCATTATGGTTATTTGATTTACAGAAATGTTTTTTTTTTAGAATATAAGATCACTGATAAACATGAAAGACCAACATTAATGTATTTACTCTGTTCATTACAAATTTGTTTTTACATTTTTAAAGACCGAGTTCTTTATTATTATGGTAAATAAACAATGATTTCAAGACTATCGGTGAAAGTGAAATCTTATTTTGGATTTGGGAAGAAATAGCATATCTCCATTATTTAAATAAACACGTATCAAAATAATTGTTTTGTTTGGTAACTGGAAAGTGACTAGAAAAATATAAAATGCCATAATTAAAATCATAGTTTCAATGTGGCACACACTATTTTTCTATAATTCTTAATAAATCATATATATGACAAATATATATTACCTTCCTGGTGGGAAGGTAACAGCATTCCATGTGCCTTTGGCGTTTAGTCATGCCGGCCACATGACCACCGAGATCTCTTTGGACAGCGCTGGCTCTTCGGCGTTGAAACAGAGATGAGCACCGCCCCCTAGAATCGGGAACGATTAGCACATATGTGCGAGGGGAACCTTTATCTTTATATGACAATGTCGTATAAATGTTTCTTTATTTATTACTGCAGGATGGAGAAATGTTTCCATAAATGACATTCATCTGTGTACTAATTGCTGATTTTAAAATCAAAACCCTAAAGAAAATTCATAGGCTTCATTATGCAAACTGAATATCATTATTAAAAACCAGCCCTTTCATGGTAGTGAACAATAATTCTGTATGATATCCTTATTGCTTCTGTCTTATCACAATCTTGTTTGTACATTTAGAAGGCATTGACTCAGAAGAGTCATTTGATTTATCACAAGCTGAGTGATGTAAATTAATTTACATGCGGAAAAGAACACTTTCTGCGTATAAGAGTTACACATAATCATTGACACTAAAGGATTGCAGTACAATATTCAAGGCAATATGTACCAAAATATACAAGTTGTTTTCTATTTATGAGCTGAGGTGGCGCAGTGGTTAGGGTGCAGTACTGCAGGCCACTTCAGCTGACTGCTATCTGCAGTTCACCGGTTCTGATCTCACCGGCTCAAGGTTGACTCAGCCTTCCATCCTTCCGAGGTGGGTGAAATGAGGACCCAGACTGTGGGGGCAATTTGCTGACTCTGTAAACCGCTTAGAGAGGGCTGAAAGCCCTATGAAGCGGTATATAAGTCTAACTGCTATTGCTATGATTACAACTGAACCCAAAATTTCTGTTGTGAAGCAGGACAATTGTTGAGTGTGTTTTCCTCCATTTTATGACTTTTCTTGCCACAGTTGTTGATTAAATCACTGCTGTTGTTAAGTTAGTAACATAGTTGTTAAGTGAATCTGGTTTCTTCATTGACTTGTCAGTAGGTCCCATAACCCCAGGACACCACAACTGTCATAAATATGAGCCAGTTGCCAAGTGTTCGAATTTTGATCACTTGACCATGGGGAAGGTGCAGTGGTTGTAAGTGTGAAGAATGATCATAACTCACTTTTTTCATCGCTGTTGTAACTTCAAATGGTCGCTAAACGAATGATTTCAAGTTGAGGACTATCTGTATTTAGCATGAAACTCAAACCTGTTTTGTAGTTCTAAATTTAAATCAAGATTCAGAAAACAATGCTAAGAGCCAAGGTGGCATAGTGGTTAGAGTGCAGTACTGCAGCCACTTCAGCTGACTGTTAGCTGCAGTTCGGCGGTTCAAATCTCACCGGCTCAGGGTTGACTCAGCCTTCCATCCTTCCGAGGTGGGTAAAATGAGAACCCGGATTGTTGGGGCAATATGCTGACTCTGTAAACCGCTTAGAGAGGGCTGAAAGCCCTATGAAGTGGTATATAAGTCTAACTGCTGTTGCTATTGCTATTTTGTATTATGACTTGTTATTAATCATAATATAAAGCTTTAAAATAGGTTCTATACTTTTATTCAGGTGTAATGATTGAATGCTTTCAACTGAATACAGATACAAGATGAAAGTGAAATTCAAAAATAGGTATGAAGTGGGATGGCTTGACAACATTATGAATGTCACTTGTTTTTGAAATAAATGTGCCAATGAACATGAAAGAATAATTATTTATCCCACCTTTATTATTTTTAGAAATAACTCAGGATAGGGAATATATATCTAAAACCTCCTATTTTTCCTTCTCCTATTTGCCTCACAACCATCATCCTCTGAAGTGGCTTGGGCTCAGAGAGAGTGTGATTGGCCATAAGTCACCCAGCTGGTTTTCATGTTTAACGGTTAGAATTTACGGTTTCTCGTTTTTAGCCTGATGCCTTAACCACTAGATCAAACTGACTCTTTTGTTTCAATAAAAGATTATTGACAGATTTTAGTTCATCTGCTGTGCTGCTGATTGTTTTTTCTCCATCCTTGTTCTGTTTTGCTGACTTTGATATACTAATATCAAAGTCCTACGGGATTGGGCGGCATATAAATTTATTAAAAGTTAAAGTTAATATATGTGTTTAGTTCTTAGTTTCAAAATACAGATATATGTGGGAAAAAATTGTGTTGATGGTTACAGGCTGTCCTTGATTTATGGGTCACAATTGACCCTGGAATTATAATAATAAGTTGTTGATCTAACTTTTTTTTAATGACCCTTGGTACAACTGTCATTAAGTGAGTCACTATTAAGTTAAGGGAATAATAAGCATATCTAATGGGTGTTTTTTTTTTGCCATAAGGACAAAATAGTTGCAAATCACAGTCACATGACTGTGGGATGCTAGAATCAGTTATAAATGCAAGCCCGTTGCCAACAGCCTGAAATGTGATCACATGATCCCATAATATGTCATAACTTTTGAGGATTGGTTGTAAGTAGTTTTGAAGTCCATTGTAACTTGTAACTTCAAATGGTCATTCAAATTGACTTGTCATTAAGCAATAGCAATAGCAGTTAGACTTATATACCGCTTCATAGGGCTTTCAGCCCTCTCTAAGCGGTTTACAGAGTCAGCATATCACCCCCACAGTCTGGGTCCTCATTTCACCCACCTCGGAAGGATGGAAGGCTGAGTCAACCTTGAGCCGGTGAGATTTGAACCGCCGAACTGCAGATAGCAGTCAGCTGAAGTGGCCTGCAGTACTGCACCCTAACCACTGCGCCACCTTGGCTCTTGCAAAGACTAGCTGTATTGTTGAAGAAATATAAGGGTTAGTTTTGTCCTTGTGTTACAGATTATCTATTATTTGGAGAATCTTAACTTGCTGAGCAGTTGGAACAGTTAATCAGATTCTAAGAGACTGAAACAAGAATGAAGATCCTGGAGCAAAATATAAGGGTTGATTTTTTACGTTGGCAGTTTAATTATAACCAAATGCTGCTGCATTCCAGTGGCAAGAGAACTAAGGCAATCACCACCGAATAAGCTCCTGATATGCATACCTTAGTAGGACTCAGCATTTGGTAGGGCCAACCTAAAGAAACATTTATCCAGCTTCTTTAAAAATTGGCCCTTTCATGGCAAGAGATTATACTGTGGAAATTTCTCTCCTGGTTTTAAGCGGGCTAATTGCTGCAAGAAAAAAAAAAGGTGCTTGTGCAAGATGCTATGGGGGTATTGTAAACTGGTTCCATATTAGGTATAGGTATAGGTATTTTATTTGTATGCCGCCCTTTTCCCTGGGGGGACTCAGGGCAGCTCACAGTTCAGAGGGAAGGGAGGACAAACCAGATTAAACACATAAGACAGTACATCGTTAAAAGCACAACATTCATACAATTCGGGTGGGGTTGAGGTCTTTAGCCCCAGGCTTGTCAGGAGAGCCAGGTTTTAAGGGCTATGCGGAAGGTCTGGAGGGTGGTGAGGGTACGAATCTCCATGGGGAGTTCGTTCCATAGGGTCGGAGCTGCCACCGAGAAGGCTCTTCTCCGCGTAGTTGCCAGTCGACACTGACCGGCTGATGGAACTCGGAGGAGGCCTAATCTATGGGATCTAATTGGTCGAGTGGAGGTGATTGGCAGTAGGCGGTCTCTCAAGTACCCAGATCCAATACCATGAAGGGCTTTGTAGGTGACAAGTAGCACCTTGAGGCGCACCCGGAGATCGACAGGTAGCCAGTGCAGCTCGCGGAGGATAGGTGTTGTGTGGGTGAAACAAGGTGCACCCACGATCACTCGTGCGGCCGCATTCTGGACTAGCTGAAGTCGCCGAATACTCTTCAAGGGCAGCCCCATGTAGAGCACATTGCAGTACTCCAGCCTAGAGGTCACAAGGGCACAATAGACAAGGATGCCAATAGACTGTAGCTGAGTATGATGCAATGGGAATTACTTTTTAGCTGAATCGTATGAGGAGTAGAGCTAGGATACTGTGATGGAATTGCACCTGGAGAAGCAGTGAGGCCAAGTTTTGGCAAGAAAACTTTCTCAGAGACCGGATTAAGAGAGAGTGCAGATCTGAGGTGGAGGGTAGAAGGGGGAAGAAACTCAGGGTAACCACACCCTAAGATCTCTCAGGATATATGAAGTAGGTTAGAAGGTTATAGATTTAGTTTGACAAGATTCTGTCTATTAGATATAAGCATAATAAAGCAGTGTTTTTCAACCTTGTCAACTTGAAGATGTCCGGACTTCAACTCCCAGAATTCCCCAGCCAGCGAATGCTGGCTGGGGAATTCTGGGAGTTGAAGTCCGGACATCTTCAAGTTGACAAGGTTGAGAAACACTGTAATAAAGGATTGAATTTGGATTTCTCTGTGTCGTCTATGGATTTGGGTTTGACAGATAGTCTTAGAACTATCTGAGGTTCAATCTCCCTTCTAAAAAGGAAAACATACTGGTCCAATCTAGAAGATTATAAATCTAAATCTTATAATCTAAAGATTATAATCTTTAGATTATAAAAGTAATATATGATTTTCAAGTAATTTATGTATGAGAAATGTTAAATTATTGATAAATAGTGTATTGTTAATGCAGTTCTGAAAAGCCTTGTTGGCTAAAACGTATTTATGTCAGGGATGTCATTAGCTATTAAAAGTTTTAACAATCCATGTTTAGACAGCAGTTGTGATATAGCAGAGTTGTTAGCTTTTTAAAGTCCAGTAAAAATAATTTGTTAATATCACATGCAGTATTAACTAGATTGCAAAATACTAAGAGTTTTAGAGAAACGGAATTGTTCTGCCTCCACTGATGTTGTAAGATAAATTCAACCTGCTGACCCCCATTCTGCCTGCAGTGGCCAGTTAACTCTTTAATTTCATTTTGCTAAAGTACAGCATGCCATTTTCACATGCACTTAAATTATCACTTTCCTTCTATTTAATCATCTGCGCATTCTTTAACATTATAATTGGGCTTCATTGTCAAACATTGGATGCAAATTGAGCATGCATCCAAAACTATCTTGGGGCCACACATGGTCCCATTTCCTAAAGTTTTATATTCCTTGTGTAGCTATTCTTCTGGTATATCTGCTTGTTGTTCAACTTTAAGTCAACATCCAGTTGACGTAATAGTCTATTGCTGTATGATAACAGTGTCCTTAATCTTTAAAAAACACTTAATATCTTGACTTTGAAATAATTGTAGGACTATCTTTTCTAAATAGAACCAAACTGTGAGAATATTCATCGTAGACAAGAATGTTGTAGGTTACCACTCCATGAAAAATTAGAATAGAGATTGGGGCAACTTCCTCATTTGATCCTGGAGATCAAGTTAGCAGTTGACTTAAATCTTTTTTGAAAGGCAGTAAAGTTATTTCTTACTGTGTTTATTTTGCTTTTGTAGTAGTTTTCTTTTTCTGTGATTGTCAAGCATATTTAGTTTTTAGTGGAATATAAATATAATGAAATAAATAAAAGTTCTTTAGAAAAGAAGACTAGCTCTTTAGGAGAAATAGCTATCCTGCTCAGTTCAATAATTCAATATCTGTTACTATCACGGCTATATTTTTGTGGTAAGAGAGTGCTACTTTATCAGCAATTTATTTCTTTTAAACTCTGTTGACCAGGCTTAAGAAATAAAATTGGCAATTCAACAACTTGTTTATCTCTAAATGTAATACCAATCTTTAAAACGTCTCATCTTTTTTATTTTACTTCATAATTTTTATTTTTGAATGTGGGTAGTGAATAAACCTTTTCTTTTTGAAAGCCCTAGATCCAGTCCAAATCTATGTAGTTGAATCTGATTTTAACGTTCATAAAATAGTACAGTATCTTTTTTTATTGAGAATTTTGAAAAAAAAAAACCTTTTACAAATATTTACTTCTCTCCCCCCCCACCCAACCCCTTCCCCCCCGCCCCCGACTTCCCAGAACCAATACAGGGTATAAATCTTTAACAAAAACATTCTAAAATAAACTTTAAAAAAAGTTAATATCATCTTTCATTTGAGCTTTAACTCCTCTTTGCTAGGCTAGCTCTAAACAGATTATATCATTCCTTGTTTCTTCCGTCATAAACTATCTGGAATTTCTTAGTCCCATATTTATTTTGAGTATAGTCAATCCATCTTCTCCACTCCAGTTTATATCTCTCATCTGAGTGGTCCTTGAGATATGCTGATATTTTAGCCATCTCTGCTAGGTTTGTTACTTTCAGTGTCCATTCTTGAATAGTAGGCAAATCTTCCTTCTTCCAGTATTGCGCCACCAGCAGTCTTGCTGCGGTTATTAAATGCAAAATCAGGTTAATCTCTACAGCTGTACAATCAGTAATTATACCTAACAAAAATAACTGAGGGGTAAATAGTACAGTATCTTAATATTTAAATTAAATGCCATCTCCAAAACTTAACATTAATAGTTTTGTTCCTTTTGGGCCACAATTTTGCTTTGTTAATTTTCTTGCCATAATGGGAAATTTAAAAGCCTGAAAAGTATTACTCGACCTTATGTGGCTTAATAAATATATCATGTTAATATGGATTTTAGAATTAACCACCTGGTATTTATAATTTAGTTTTGCTTCTAGTTGATGTTCAGTTTCCACTACTACTAATATACATTTACTGAAGTAATTTAAGGAAAAATATCCCTATAAAACTTTACTGGAGGCTCTTGTTGCTGAGGCTGATGATATCATGAATGATGGGGTGGTTTTTTTTTGGCTGATCTGAGTTCCTAAACAATAAGAACAACTTCTGTGTTCTAACAAGCTTCAGCTCAGCTACAGCAGATGAAATTGGAGATAGGATCTTAAGCAATTTCATGCGTGTTTCATTGCCTTAACTCTGCTTCTTTAAACGATACGCACCTTGCAAAACACCGGCAAACTATAAACTCTTTGTGACGCCCTCGCTCCTATCACAGCCAAATTGAGATAATAATAACTCCTATCTTGTCTTTTCCTCCCCTCACTCTTATAATTTCCTCCTTTCTGCACCCCCTTAACCTTTGCAAACATTTATTATTCCTTCTGCAAAGTTACTATCCGGTCAGATGGTCAGAGTTTCTCATAGAAATCTCATGATTTCCAGGCATGACTACTGTTTTTTGAAAGACAACCAGATTGTGTTAAAATATGAAAACAAGCACTCTGGCTCCATTCAGTACTCTGGAACGGTCATATTCTTCTGTATTCAGTGTATTTTGACATGAAATGGGGAAGCTAGTTTGAAAACAGTATGAAGAAGGCATTCTCTGGTAACCTTTCATTTGTCTTTTAATCCCTGGGGATTACGATTTACACTTGAGAAACACTTAGACTGGCTAAAAGATAACCTTTACCAGCTTGATTTCTTCCAAATATGATGGGATGATTACGACCACAATTTGGAGTCAACCATTTTAATCGCAGCATACCTGAAGAACAGCAGGCTTGGAAGATATATAATTTATTTGTTTGTTTGTAACTTTCCTTTATTACTTTTACAAATAACTCAAAGTGGGGAATATACTTAACATACCTTCTTCTTCCTATTTTCTCCACAACAACATCCCTGTGAAGTGGATTGGCTTGAGAGAGAGTGATTGGTTCGAAGTCTAGTTCTGGCTGACTTTCATTATTACTAAGATGGTACAAATTGATGATCTCCTGCTTTCTAGCTTGGTTAGGTTAGGTTTATTGGTTTTGTATGCCCCCCACTCCCGAAGGACTCTGGGCAGCTCACAATAAACAGGGGAGGGAATAAATAAGACAATACAACAATTTTAAAATCCACAACAGTCACAATTGGTACCTTAAACGCTAGGCCAAACTGACACTCTATACTAATAAGCAAAGATTTTTTCAAAAAAGACACCAAAGTCTACTCTGATTCGCCATCTGGTTTGAGGACTGTTGAAAATCTGCATAGAAAAGAAATGTGTATAAAAATAACTTTAGTAGTGTTTTTTGGCTTGTTTCAAAGTGTTTTTTAATCCTAACTGTTCTGACCCCCTCCTCCGTCCAGTAACGAAAGCCGAGACAAGCGTAAAATGGAATGTCCTTTAATTAACAAGACCAGAATCTCGGTGGCTGAAAGCCAAATAAACAAATAGATAAGGACTTTGGCAGCAAGTCCGACAAACCTTGGCAGCAATGCAAACAAACTCTGGCAGCAATCCAGCCTGCCAAGTTCGTTTCTCTTTAGTCCCAAACGTTGACTTCTGCAAGAAGGGCGTGGCACAAGCAGTCTCTTTTATAGTCTGGGAGAGGAGCTTAATGACCATCAGCTGAACGTAATTACCTCCTGTAATTACTTAGTTGTTCTTGACGCCGAGTAGCCCTTCGATGGCGTGCATCCCAGAACAACTCACAGTTGGATTCTGGATCACTCTCTCTTGTCTCCTCCCCACTGATCCAAGGCTCAGGCGCCACCTGGTGGCCAACCAGTCTCTCTGCGCCCTGCTCGGAGTCGGAACCCTGTCTAGGGTCTTCCACATCCTCCAGGGCCGTCTCATAGGGCCCTTCGCTGTCGGAGTCTGGTGGCAACTCCAATGGCTCCTGCCGGGCCACAACACCTAACTATATGTGCTATATAGAGTTATGTGCTATAGAATTTTTACTACTCTAGAGTTATAATATCATGTTAACTAACACCAGCCTATATATTTTATTACTAGAAAATGCAGAACATGGGTCCTTGATGAATCATGTGAAAAGAAGACCAATATTTACTTTTTTTGGTCTTCTAGTCTTTGAAGCCAGGAAACTGGGATAAGGGATGAGTATTGGCACTATATGTGTCAGACTTTGTAAAGCCTACTTGATGCATACATGGGGGACAACTGGGCCTGGAAGTGACCAGCCCTTTTATACTGATTGTCTCTCTTAGCAATTTGAACTAACCAGTTCCTTAGTACACTTTGTGCATGGAAAGAATTTGCCAACATACTTGATTAATATGTCGTGTTATTGAGAAATGCAGACAAGATCCAGTATTTGTGTCAACATTACTCAAGTCTCTTACCCAATGACTGAGAATACTTCATTCAAGAAAATTGGGGCTAAAGGTTGTATTATTTTATTGTAATTGGCTAATGTAAAAATAAATATCAAACTTAGGCATTGATAAGCACAATCCTATCGGGTAAGTTTTGGTTCAAGATCGATGATAAGAGCCAAGGTGGCGCAGTGGTTAAATGCAGCACTGCAGGCTACTGCTAGATCAGCAGGTCAGCGGTTCAAATCTCACCGGCTCAGGGTTGACTCAGCCTTCCATCCTTCCGAGGTGGGTAAAATGAGGACCCAGATTGTTGGGGGCGATATGCTGACTCTGTAAACCGCTTAGAGAGGCCTGAAAGGCCTATGAAGCGGTATATAAGTCCACTGCTATTGCTATTGCTATTGCTATTGCTATCGATAATTTAATTAAGTATACATCTGCACATTTCTATGGGGTTCTTTAATTCTGGAAATATTCTTTATGAAGCAGCAGTTGTCAGTTATAGTTGTGGGCTTTGGTTTCCTAGATTTTGAATTTGTGCTGTAATGCTTAAATGTTTTGACAAGTACCAAATTTTGGATGGCTTCAGGTAGTAAAAATTATCTTTCCTTAACCCTTTATTGATATTAATAAGCATTAATTAATTGGGATGTTTTGGATGCAAAATGTAATAGTTTAGATATTGTTTCCTGTCATAAACAGTGCTTTAATTAAACATGTCTTTGTGTTATAACTCATAAAAAAGTTTTTATTTTCCATTTTCATAGCATATAATCACATGTATACTATTACATAGTCAATATCAAGTTATATTATTAAGTATTTACATCAATTCATCTTAAACTACCAAAGGAAAAAAAAACCAGTTATTGGCTCTTCTGCTCTCCATACATCATATTTATACCTTATCCGACACTTTCTTCCCCTTCTCTCCTCTCCCTTTCTACATTCTGTCTTCCCTCCATCATTTTCTATTCCACTTCCCCTTCCTTTCTCCTTCTCCTCTCTCCCCTTACCACTCTTCCTTATACACCTCATCTTCCCCCTCCCCCTCTCTCCTATCCCTCTCTTCCTATCTTTCTTCTCTCCTCTGCTTCCCACTCTTCCTCTAATTCACTTGGTGTATTTCAGCTTCTGAGCAAACTCCCTTTTGTGTTGACGGTATTTATAATTCCATTTCAATATACATAAAAAAGAAAAAAAATAGCAGTATACATGTACAATCATCCAACATCCCTCCTCCAACTTAGTAAACTCCACTCCCTCCCACCCTTCCGTCTTTGTGTTATAACTTGTAACATATGTATATTCATTCATTCATTCATTCATTCATTCATTCATTCATTCATTCATTCATTCATTCATTCATTCATCCTGTTGAATTATATAATACATAGAAATGGCATCCAGCTATTAGAAATTAATTTTCTGTGTCTAAAGGACTACTCCTTTAACATTGGAAGGATACATTCTGGGTACCATTTACTCAGTGGTTTGAAGATCTAATGTTACTTGCAACATATGAACAAATTGTTTATGAATATAGTTTCATTCCATGAAATATATGTGCTTTATTTGACTTATTATCTTGCCTATTTTTCCAATAACAACCTTGTGAAGTGGGTTGAGATAAGGGAAACTTAATGAGCCCAAAGCCATCCTCCTGGCTTTCATGACTAATGGAAAACAAGAATTCAGTCTACTGGTTTCTAGCCTGACATGTTTACTACATCAAATTTGCTGCTTTTTCTTTCATTGAAACCATTGTCTTTCTCTTTCTCTATCATACACAGTATTGGTTTATATTATATATATGTACAAACATACATATGTATAGAAAACTGTATGAAGCCCATATTTCTCCTTCCTTCCTTCCTTCCTTCCTTCCTTCCTTCCTTCCTTCCTTACTTCCTTCCTTCTTTCCTTCCTTCCTTCCTTCCTTCCTTCCTTTTCTTCCTTCCTTCCCTCCCTCCCTCCCTCCTTCCTCAGGAAAAAAACTTCAGCAGGTTAAAAATCAATGGACCATTATAGTACTATTTAATTGAATGGTAGTATGTATGTCTTCAAAAACTCACTTCTGTAATGGTTACTCGGCAGGAATCCATTACGTTTCAATTCACAAATAATCAGTCTCCTCAAAGCAAATCCCATTAAATAAATTTAGATGACTGGAATTCAATATATGCTCTCCTAAGAGTGAGTTTCTTTGAACTGATTATGAATTAGTTTTGCATAATATTTTAATGAGAATGCAGTATGCAAACACTGGGTTGAAAATGTGAGATGGCTGAATAAGTCAGCATGATATACAAGTTAAGATTAATGAAGCCATAGTGATACTAGACGTTTATTTCATTTGTTTTGCAAAACTGTATTTCCTGGTGAAATTGGTGCATAATACGAGATCTAAAATCTAACACAAGGTTCATGGGTTTTAGAGATTTATAGAAAAGGTTAAAAACTCAAGTGCAGTGTGTTAGGCTATTTTATGTACGTGTCAATGGAAGTCTCCGGGGGGAAAAAAACATTCTTTATTTTGAGTAGCAACAATAAACATTTTGGCATCACCTGGTTCTATATTAATTCTTTGTGTCTGTTATAAATCTTCAGAAACAATGGCATTTGTCTTCAAAAAGCATCATAATGATATATATTTTTCTGAAACTTCTGTATGGGACTTTGTACGGGTCTAAAAATAATGCACAGAAGTCCTTTGAATTCTAGGCTGCCACTTCCTGTGTCCATCAGTTCAGTTACTCCCTGCCCTTCTTAGTTGATAAAAGAGGATGGTTGGGAACTGGGTCCCAGCAGTAGCCTTTGGAGATGTGAAATTAGTGCTCTCTCTAAAAGAGGCATTCATGTGGCTTCTCCTCAAGGGACCCTATCCCTTGATTCTCTTTATTGATATGTCTCAACTTCCTGTTTTTAAGCGGTTGAAGTGCAGCTGAAGTGGACGATATGGATTATCTGATCAGGCCCAGGTTTAGCACAGAGGCATCACTGAAGACATACATAAATCATATCTGATAAGACAAAGTTAAAGATAGTATAATTTTCCTGCTTCGCCTTGATGTCTCAACAGCTTTTGAAGATATACAGTATATCACAAAAGTGAGTACACAGCCTCACATTTTGTAAATGTTTTAAGTACATCTTTTCATGTGACAACACTGAAGAAATGACACTTGGCTACAATGTAAAGTAGCTTGTATAACAGTGTAAATGGGGGGGGGGCAAAATAATGCAACACATAGCCATTAATGTCTAAACTGCTGGCAACAAAAGTTGTGAAAAAGTTTATGAAAAATGGTCATAAGTCACTCTTTTCAGTGCTATTCTTAACTTCGAACAGTTGCTAAAGGAAGTACTTCTTGAAATGAAATTCCTTTCTCTTGAGAAGAAATAAAACAGAATTGGAAAAAACTGGTAATTTTAATGGATTTAGACAAATAGTTTATTCGAATTAGAAATATAATCCACAATCTTGCACATTATAGATGCAGCTTAACTTTTTACTTGAGGAATTGCACATTTTTTTATAGTTTCCCCCAACTCACAATCCATTTGATCCTTTATATATTTTACCTTTCTATTAATGAGTTTTCCAAAGAGATTTTCCAGCTGTTGTTCCCAGTCATCACTGTAGATCTGTCTATTTATGTAAATTATTTTGATATGGGGTTCATGCAAAACAATTTATCTTTGCTTGTAGCCATCATGAGAGGCTTAATGTGTGATTTTTTTCCAGGTTGTGTTTATACTAACTGTAGGCAACTTGGGCTGGTTGATATTCTGTTTCAAGGTTGTTGACATGGACATGCAAAAGTACACAGAAGGAGAAATATTTACTACAACTTTGGCAAATAAAGCATAGAAGAATGTGATCAGGCCTATGAAGAATGCTTTCCTGAAGAGAGCCAAGGAACAATAGTGTAGTTCGAATACAGTTTCAAAAGTCACAGGATGCCAAATCAGCTAGTCAGCCAGTCCAAAAGTCAAGAATCACGAGCCAGAATTTTGAACAAAACTCACAAGAATTCAAAAAGTCATCTTCATCAAAAAGGAAAAGCAAAGGAAATATCTAAACATATCTGCAGTTACTTGTGGGTCAGCCTTAACTTAGCAAGAAGCCTCCTTGAAGAAAGAGCTGTGGTGACGCAGTGGTTAGAATGCAGCATTGCAGGCTAATTCTGCTGACTTCCGACTGCCCGCATTTGGCAGTTCAATCCTGACTGACTCGAGGTTGACTCAATCTTCCATACTCCCAAGGCTGGTAAAATGAAGACCCAGATTGTTGGGGGCAATATGCTAACTCTATAAATTGCTTAGTGCGAAGCGGTATATAAGTGCTATTGCTAATACTTTTTTATAAAATGTGCCTACACTTGAGGCTTGAAGGGTTGTGCCACTAATCCTATTTCTCTTGCTGGTTAATCAGCTTCAATTGAATCCCGGTTTACTGATTCCCGCAGATAACAGATAAATGGAAATAACATCATAGATTCAAGGGAAGACTTAAGAATGTAAGGTTTATTTTTTGGGTCAAGGGGGTCTAAATCGTAACCCTAATCCTAGATGACTTTTTCATTTCAAGTAGAGTTTTCCCATGCAATATGCTTAGGATTTCTAGGGAAACTGAATGGAAAGCCGAGTGGTCCACTAGGAATAAAGAAGCTCTCTAAATTGAAACATCCACTATGTTGTTGTGGAAATCCACTACCATACCGGCGGAAGATGCTATAATTAAAAAGATCTATGAATGTGCAGAAATGGACAGAATGACGGGTTGGCTGAGGGACAAAGGAGAAATGGAACATTATCTTAGCTGGAACTTATGGTATATGTGGACGACAAGGAGAACAGCAGGGACTTAAAATGGGGAAAGTTAAAAGTGAACATGGGTATTGTAATAGATCCCTGAACTTTGCAATGAGAAGATGTGGCTTAGAGACCTAACAATGAGGAAGGAAAGAAAAAGTTGGGCTGTGAATGACTGTCACCGCGGGGGGGGAGGGGGGTTGTATGTTTAAAACTGTATTTGATTCTGTATGTTTTACGCTTAAAAAAAATGTATAACTAATGAATGCCGATACAAAAGGCTGTATATTCACTTTATATTGTTATGTATGATTTGTCTTTCTTATGTTGTTGTATTTTTCTTTCTGTTTTTTAAAGGTAATAATGTTTAATAAAAATTATATTTAAAAAAATAAATAAATAAATTGAAACATCAGGTTCATTTTTTGGCCAGATCTCATGAGGGCCTAACCCTTCTTTTTCCTTTCAAATCAGGTTATGGTTAGGATTTTGTAATGCATTATTGTTTATCTTTTTTTCGCTTCTAGCATCATACTACCACAATTTACCTTGTTGATTTACTTCCAAAAATAACCTTTCAGTTGTAGGCAATTGCCATTCTCCAAAAGACTGTTTGAGGTCTATGTGATGTGGGAGCCTTCAGACATTCTTTTGATTGCAGGCTGGTACTGGGCACAATTCTGAGTCATCTTCCTCTTGAAAAATTAATGTCACCCAGGTGCTTGGCATTTGTCCACAGAGGTAGCCAAGGATGGTTGACCAATTTGAAGTATTCACACTTACAATACTTCAAGTTGGTCAACCTTCCTTGGATAATTCTGTGGACAAATGCCAGGCACAAGGGTGACATTAATTTTTCAAGAGGAAGATGACTCAGAATCGTGCCCAATACCAGCCTCCAATCAAAATAATGACATTTGGACTGGCTGACTAATTTTGTGGAGCAAATAACTATATAGCACATATAGTTAGGATTAAAAAACATTTTGAAACGTGTTAAAAAACACTACTTAAGTTATTTTTATACACATTTCTTTTTCATGCAGATTTTCAACAGTCCTCAAACCAGATGACGAATCAGAGTATGGTGTCTTTTTTAAAAAAAATATTTGCATATTAGTATAGAGTGTCAGTTTGGCCTAGCGTTTAATGTACCAAGCTAGAAAGAAATTATTTTAACTTCCATTTTATATAGTTATATATAAATAGTTTAAAGTTCTGTTGTTTTCTAAATTACATATCTTAGAATAAAAAATTAATATAGTTGATGAAAAAATTAAATAGTTTTTTTTTTGTTGCATTAAAAAAAGTTTGAGGCAGAAATGGGATAGAGAGGTTGTGAAACGAGAGAAACAAGACATGTGCAAAATTTATATGGATTAGAAGCAAATTGAACCAGTCATCTCTATTTCATTATTTTAGTATTCTGTCTTGGTAGTATCCAGAGGTTCCACCACAAAACTGCGGTAGACTAAAGCACGCTCAACGAAAGCGCGTACGTGACGTCATCACAGTGCGACGAAAACAGCACGCTGTGAGCAGTAAACTTAAAATTAATGCGTAAATCTAAACCTAACCCCCCCAAACCTAACCCTAAACCTAACCCTAAGCCTAACCCTTAACCTAACCCTAAACCTAACCCAAAACCTAAACCTAAACCTAACCCTAAACCTAACCCTAAACCTAACCCTAAACCTAACCCTTAACCTAACGCTAAACCTAACGCTAAACCTAACGCTAAACCTAACCCTAAACCTAACCCTAACCCAAAACCTAACCCTAACCCTAACCCTAAACCTAACCCTAAACCTAACCCTAAACCTAACCCAAAACCTAACCCTAAACCTAACCCTAAACCTAACCCTTAACCTAACGCTAAACCTAACGCTAACCCTTAACCTAACCCTAAACCTAACCCTAACCCTTAACCTAACCCTAAACCTAACCCTTACCTTTATGTGAATCGGCTTGCTTTAATTTTATTTTAGTTTTAATTTAATTTATTTTTAATTTTATTTGTCGCGCTGCTGATGACGTCACGTACGCGCTTTCGTCGGGCGTGCTGTAGTCTACCGCGGTTTTGGCGTGCCACGGTATCCAGAATACAGTTGTATGACTTCTCTTTCTCAATGACTTTACTTATCTCGCTGCTAATGCCTGTAGAAAAGATATATTTTTCAATGAGGAAGTAAAAGGGGATGTCAGGTCCCTGCCAGAACGCTGCGATTCCAAAGGGAAGAGGGGCTGCTTCTTGAGGTTGAATGCTTTCACTTTTAATGTAACCGCGTGGGAAATAGGGAGGGGCACTGGGTCGGCAGGATGGACTTCCTCTCAGCTGGTTCCAGGCAGTTACCCAAGGTTGCAGGGTCCTGAGGATGACCTGCTACCACCATCCTACCTCAGAGTTCTCATAATACCTTTGCTGCATCGTGTTGGCTATTGGTGGACATCAGCACAGGGTGGGAGTTGAACAGGGGAAATTAGCTTAATGCTTCGGGTAGTAATTTTCAGACTCCGCCTGACTTCTATGCAATCACTTCTCTCAGTAAAAGTTCCTTTTGAAATACCATTTGTTTCAAGAGTCATGTTTTCCTGAAAAGATAGCTGAGGCAGGTCATTACAGGGCGAAAACATGTCTGTTCTAACTGACAACATTTTTAGCGGGTGGGTTTCTCGCCCCGTTCCAACCGGTTCGGTTGGAACGGGGCCGGCGGCGTCCTTGTGCACGCGTGCGGTGCACGCATGCGTACTAGCATCTGTGCGATGCTCCAGCTGCTCCTGGAGGATTGCGCAGGCGCTGTATGCGTCCTGCGTATGCGTGTAAGCGCAGAACTCGTCAAAACCGGGTAAGGAGCACGGGCGGGCGGGTGGGCCCTTCGCCGTTCCCGGAAGTTACTTACTTCCGGGTTCGCCAACCAACCGGTTTGCAGGGACCGCCGCGAACCGGTTGAAACCCACCCCTGATTTTTAGGATTCTTGAAGTTTTATGAACAGCTTTTAGCTTAGTGCTCCTGCAATTCAGTTTTGTTAAATGAAATTTCAATGATTTTATGATGAAAGTATTTTCTATAAATGTATCTTCTGTAACCATTCACTAACTATTATTCCACACAATTTTAGCAGTTCAAAGAACTCTCACTAAATAATGTACAATTTTTGACTGACACAATCTTCAATTTGAGGATAGCTCATGTCGGTCTATATAATTAAATGTATAAAAAAACTTCAGAAGGAATTTAACAAAAGAATTCAAGTGAATATAATATCCCCATTCTTTTGGGTTTTATCTTTTAGCAGTGATCCATTCATTATATAAGGAACGATAAAATATGTTCTCAGGTAATACAGGTTTAAATTTTGCATTTTCCTATTTGAAGCAATTTTGCTACGTTAATTTTATTACTTTCAGGTTATTGGGAAAGGGGACTTAAATTTTAAGATACTCCTTTGTAGTCAGTCAGCTGAATTATATTTCAGCATAAAACAGAAATCAAACAGCAAAAAGAAGAAGAGAAAATTGTGAGAAAACATCACCTCAGATGGCAACCTGGATACAAATATAAACCATAACAAAAGAATAATACAAAATTATTGCTAAGTGAAATGTCATTGAAAAATTGGACTATGATTCTAACAAAAACCTAAACATTGTAAATACATTATATTAATGATACTAAAATACATTACATTAATGATACTTGGTCGCCAAGATGTAAAAAAGATGTGGAGACTCTAGAAAGAGTACAAAGAAGAGCAACAAAGATGATTAGGGGACTGGAGACTAAAACATATGAAGAACGGTTGCAGGAACTGGGTGTGTCTAGTTTAATGAAAAGAAGGACTAGGGAGACATGATAGCAGTGTTCCAATATCTCAGGGGTTGCCACAAAGAAGAGGGAGTCAAACTATTCTCCAAGGCACCTGAGGGTAGAACAAGAAGCAATGGGTGGAAACTGATCAAGGAGAGAAGCAACTTAGAACTGAAGAGAAATTTCCTGACAGTTAGAACAATCAATCAGTGGAACCGCTTGCCTCCAGAAGTTGTGAATGCCCCAACACTGGAAGTCTTTATGAAGATGTTGGATAGCCATCTGTCTGAAATGGTATAGTGTGTTCTGCCTGTCTTCTGGACAAGAAGACTTCCAAGGTCCCTTCCAACTCTGCTATTGTATTGTATTGTATTTTGAATTTTGAATTTAAAAGTGCTGCATATGGGAAAGAGAGAAGCATAAATCCCATTGACAGTACATTACACAACAATCCTTTATTCTATCTCTTTTAGTCAGCATGTGACAACAGTCAAAGGGGTTTCAGCTCCCAGATCCACAGAGATCCAACTGGAAGAATTTGCATGTTGAAGGAATTATGATGCCTGCATGAGGGTTGGATAAATCAAGCTCTAGATTCTCTACAAAGCTCTCAGGATAGTAATATATGGGCAATGGATTGTGGTGTCTATGGGCATGGATATTATAGTGTTTTCTTTCATCTGCTGTCTAGTATCGCCAACAACAGGACATTCATCCAAACTAGTGTTAGAAACCTCAGTTTGTTAACAGGGATAGAATTTAAATATCTTTCAGGTCCGTTAAATATTTTAAAATATATATGTTTGAACAGATGAAATGGTTGTACATCCATATAAAATACATACATACTCTATCCAAAACATAATCAATATAGCAATAGCACTTAGACTTATATACCGCTTTACAGCCCCCTCTAAGCGGTTTACAGAGTTAGCATATATTGCCACCAATATATCCTCATTTTACCCATCTCATAAGGATGGAAGGCTGAGTCAGCCTTGAGCATGGTAAGTTTTGAACTGCCAAATTGCAGGCATTTGGCAGGCAGCATAAGTAGCCTGAAGTACAGCACTCTAACCACTGTGCCACCATGGCTCCTATCCAATTCTATCCTATCCTATCCTATCTGCTCATATCCTGGAGATAGAACGTCTTAATCCATAAAAATACAGTGTAGACAAGCTTCCATCTGGCACGGAATCTGTCCGCTAGTGACAGGATTTAAACTACATAGTTTCATATTGTTATAGGACCCTAGCTTTGCATCTTGGAACACATTTCTGCACAGAATAGTTTAATGTAGCTGGGATAAGTAAGATAGCTTTTGATTGATAGAAAGTTAAAATTGCCAAAGTTGGTTTGTATAGCGTTCTGAGCTATATATAGAGCCGAGGTGGCACAGTGGTTAAAGGCAGCACTGCAGGCTACTTCAGCTGACTGCAGTTCTGCAGTTCGGCTGTTCAATCTCACCGGCTCAGGGTTGACTCAGCCTTCCATCCTTCCGAGGTGGGTAAAATGAGGACCGGATTGTTGGGGGCAATATGCTGACTCTGTAAACCGCTTAGAGAGGGCTGAATGCCCTATGAAGCGGTATATAAGTCTAACTGCTATTGCTATTGCTATATAGCAGTGTTTCTCAACCTTGGCAACTTGAAGATGTCTGGACTTCAACTCCCAGAATTCCCCAGCCAGCATTCGCTGGCTGGGGAATTCTGGGACTTGAAGTCCAGACATCTTCAAGTTGCCAAGGTTGAGAAACACTGCTATATAGTCTAGATGAAATTTCTTCGCTATAATTAATTGCCACTTCTTCATCCATAGCCCCCTCAAAATTTGAGAGGTGGAAGAAAATTGAGGATGTGTTCTAATGTGCTATGTAAGAATCTATATCAAACAGTAGAATAGTATAGAATAGAATAGAATTCTTTATTGGCCAAGCATGATTGGGCACACAAGGAATTTGTCTTTGGTGCTTATGCTCCCAGTCTAAAAAGGCAAGATACATTCATCAAGAATCATAAGGTACAACACTTAATGATAGTCATGGGGTACAAATAAGCAATCAGGAAACAATATCAATATAAATCATAAGGATACAAGCAACGAAGTTACAGTCCTGCAGTCATAAGTGGGAAGAGATGGGTGATAGGAACGATGAGAAGACTAATAGTAATAGTAATGCGGTCTTAGTAAATAGTTTCACTGTGATGAGGGAATTATTTGTTTAGCAGAGTGATGGCGTTTGGGAAAAAACTGTTCTTGTGTCTAGTTGTCCTGGTGTTCAGTGCTTCATAGCGTTGTTTTGAGGGTAGGAGTTGAAACAATTCATGTCCAGGATGTGAGGGGTTCGTAAATATTTTCATAGCCCTCTTTTTGCCTCATGCAGTGTACAGGCCCTCAATGGAAGGCAAGTTGGCAGTAATTGTTTTTTTCTGCAGTTCTGATTATCCTCTGAAGTCTGTGTCTGTCTTGTTGGGTTGCAGAACCAAACCAGACAGTTATAGAGGTGCAGACTCAATAATTCCTCTGTGGAACTGTGTCATTAGCTCCTTGGGCCGTAGTGTTGCATACACAATAACTTGCCATGGGCGAATAAGCGGCAATATAAATCCAATAAATAAATAAATAAACAAGCCTGCCTAACTCCTCTCACTGAAGCAATTGCATTATTTAAGTGACCTTGTGGGATAAATGGGATCTTTAAGTGGGAGCTTTCTTGAAGCTTATATACAACAGTAATAACCATCTGTCCTGGAATTGATAGGTTTCTCCTATAGCCTAGCTCTTGATGTTGAGCAAAGAAAAAACTAAAATCGATAAAAGCGGCACATACAGTGAATTGTGCTTTGCCATGTAGTTAGCCATGTACTTTTCTGCCAGATGCTGTAAGATAAAAGCATGATTAAGAGAAAGTGATCTGTTTCCAGATTGTTTCAGTGAGGATTTATTTTGTTTCTAAGCCACTCTTAACAATTTTGCATTTAAACGTTTTCCATACAATTTGCTGATAATACATAGTGAAGTAATTGGGTAGTAATTAACTAGTAAGTTCCTTTTCATTTGTTTTATTAGTGGGAAGTATATCTCAGTCCTTGGGACCACTGTAGAGCAATCAGTAAAAAAGAGAACAGAGAGCTGAGACCAAAATCCATCATTCTATGACATTTTTAATGATGTCTGCTGTTACACTTATTTATTTATATCCCACCTTTGTTATTATTTTTACAAATAACTCAAGGCAGTGAACATCTAATATATATATTCCTTTTCCTCCAATTTTCCCCACAAAAACAACCCTGTAAGTTGTGTTGGGCTGTGAGAGAGTTACTGGCCCAGTAACCCTAGTTGAGTAAGGTGCAACTTGGAACTCATGGTCTCCAAGGTCTGGCCTGCCCTTAACCATAGATCTAACTGTCTCTCTAAACTGTCTCTCTTTAATCATTTTTGGCTTATATTGGTTCATTTCTAAGCACATTAGGGAAACCAATAGGAATTCGTATGCATCATATAAGTGGTGACAAGTGTTATTTATATATCTCCATATTTTGCTTCAGCAGTTGAAATTAAAACAGCCTACTTCAAAATAAGAGATTTTCATACGTGTTCAGAAGTAACATATTAATATTTACATAACATCCGGAATGACGAGAGAAAAATTGTGCAGGGTTTTTTCTGAAAAAAACAACAACTTCTTGGATTAGAAGTATAAATTGTTTTGTACCAGGTTATAGTCTTTGTCAATTTATCAATAGCTCTACAACGTCGTAGACAGAAATAAAGCCATCATATATGTCTTGATCATTTACACTTGATTTTTTTAAAAATGTTCCTCCATTAAATTAGAGTTCCTTTCCTCAATTTTATCCAGAATAAAAAATAACTACTATGCCCACAGGAACTGCAAATGCAGTAATATTTCAAATATAAAAAGTAACAAAAAGTGGGAAACATGAAGTTTTGACTTTGAGCCACAGTTTTCTTTCATTGTTAGCTACTGAGAATATGATCTCTTGTGTAAAAAAATCATAAATCAAGTCTGCAATCCACAGGTTGCCTCTTTGAAAAATTAAACTCTTCAGCTGTACAATATTTCTTAATCAGTTTATTGCTTTATATTTTTCAGAATCTAAAGAACCACGTATTTATTTTCTTTCAGGGTGTGTTGCATACTCTCATGGAAGTTGTAGGAAAAGACTGAGCCCAGTTTCCATTGCATGCTATATTTCATTTTGTGCAAAAGTGTTCTTTTGTTGTGGAGACATTTAGATAAGAAACTTTTAACTGCAATCATGAATTGTTCAGGACAGGAAAAGGGTTTTGTTTTTTTTTGTTTTTTGATTGCCAATTATTTTTACAGTAGTCTAGGATAGTTTTTCCATGGCCTGAACAAAGTAAGTTAACAAAGTAAGCAAGTATCCTAACAGGTTGGGCAGAGAGATAGCAAATTACTGTAGTGACTATTTCATAAATCTGATAAGGTTTGAAATAATAAATATCTTGCCCATACCTTACTGCTGTTACGTTTGACATTTGACATTTTATTGACATTTATAGGCCGCCCTTTTCCCTAAGGGGACTCAGGGTGGCTTACATTTCATAGGAAGGGAGTGTAAGACAGGACACAAAAGAAATGTGAATAAAGAAAGAAAATAACCAATAAAACACAACATTCATGTTACCATTTGACACTTAAGTTTTCAGGGTTTTTTTCTGCCCTATTACTTAAAGAGTTAAGAAACCTTATATTCTCCAGATGTTCGGATTGTTTGTAATCCTTGATTATTAGACATTGTCCATATTTACTTTTTGTATCCTGCTATGGCAACTATGTATCATAATTTACATCTGTCTGTGACAACATGAAAGAATGAGGTGTTAATTTGCACTTCCCCATTGACTTTGCTTCCTGGAAGCCAACTCAGAAGTCACAAATGATGATCACATGTCCCTAGGATGCTCTAACTATCATAAATAAATGCCATTTGCCAAGTCACTATTGATCACATGACCATGGAAGTACTACAATGGTTGCAAATGCAAGGATCAGTTGTATGTAACTTTTTTTAGTGGAACAGTCTTTGCCTTAGATTTTTGACATTTATGTATAACTTAGCAATAGCAGTTAGACTTATATACCGCTTCATAGGGCTTTCAGCCCTCTCTAAGCGGTTTACAGAGTCAGCATATTGCCCCCAACAATCCGGGTCCTCATTTTACCCACCTCGGAAGAATGGAAGGCTGAGTCAACCCTGAGCCGGTGAGATTTGAACAGCCAAACTGCAGTCAGCTGAAGTAGCCTGCAGTGCTGCATTTAACCACTGCGCCACCTCGGCTCTATACTTGCAATCATTACTCTATTTCCCTGTTCATTACGATTACATTGGTTTTGATACATTAATTTTCAGAACAATACTCATGTCTCTTTTTGTTTTGTTAGATCTATATCCGCTTTTTCTCTGTGAGTTTAAAATATATTACACTATATGCCTTAGTTGTTGGTTTGGGTTCCCCCCCCAAAAAAAACCCCAATACTGGGAGTAGGTTGGATTGAGGGATAGGTAATTGGCCTAAACCAGGGGTGTCAAATTCACGGTGTCATGTCATGATTGACGTATCATGATCCCCCCCCCACACACACACTTCACTAAACCAGGGGTCAGCACAGAGGTGGGTTCCTACCAGTTCGCACCTATTCGGTAGAACCGGTTCGTCAAATCTACCAAACCGGTTAGAAGAGGTTCCACCAGTGGACCCGGAAAGCAGGCCATACCTACAGAAGAGGTTCCAAACTTTTTTGAAACCCACCACTGGTCCTTGGATATGATTATTCTACACTATCATGCTCATATTTACAAAACTCAGTGCCTCTGTGAAAGGTAAGGATGACTACTGCGTTTGTGGTGCAATCAGAACATTGCGTGTGTTGAAGTTGTTTTAACGCAAACCAAAGATGCCTTTAAAAAAACAAGTTTACATCATATTCTTATGCATGCCAGTGCTGTGTGTGAGGTAATTTAAGGTGGTTCTGACAAGTGTCGTCGGCATCTTCATATCCGGTCACATGGGTGGCAAGCCACTCCCATCCGGTCACATGGGTGGCAAGCCACTCCCACAAAAGAAGCCACACCCATAGAGTAGGTTCGAACAATTTTTGAAACCCACCCCTGGGTTGGCGTGGCCAGCGCATAACGAGTTTAACACCCCTGGCTTAAACTAACTCAGTAAATGACCGTAGAATTAAAAGGAATTGGGGGGGGGGTTGTAACACTGCCTAAAATATACTAATTACACACTTACATGTAAACAAACTTTTAAACATTACAGATAGATAATCTGGGAGATGGCTAAATGAGTGAAGGAAGATTAAATAAAGCCACAACTGAAAATATATTGTTTTAAAGAAAATTAGAGTCTGAAATACCTATGTTTGTAAGAGAAAGGAAGAAAGGAATATAAATGCAGTGGAAAGTTAAATGAAGGATAATCAAGAGAGAATAGACTAAATATAACAATGAAGGAGAGAAAAATCATAAGGTGTACAAGGGAGAATTCTGTCATAGACAAAAGTATTCAAGAGAAGAGATTGGATAACAATTACAGGAAAAAGGGACTGTAGAATTTAAAGAGGTGTGCAATCACTAATGGTCTGATAGCAAGTATTATTGATTTAGGATAATTCTGTTGACCCTGTGTCACTGAAATGCATTACATAGGCAAATGGCAAAATGTTTTAAACTTCATTGCCACTTTTACACCTGCAGTATATCCAGGGTTTTTAAATAAGGTAGCAAATACCAGAGGTGCTGTGGCTGATTGTCTTAAAGATATTGGACATGGTCATGACAGAGCCGAGGTGGCGCAGTGGTTAAATGCAGCACTGCAGGCTACTTCAGCTGACTGCAGTTCTGCAGTTTGGCTGTTCAAATCTTACTGGCTCAGGGTTGACTCAGCCTTCCATCCTTCCGAGGTGGGTAAAATGAGGACCCGGATTGTTGTTGGGGGCGATATGCTGACTCTGTCAACCGCTTAGAGAGGGCTGAAAGCCCTATGAAGCGGCATATAAGTCTAACTGCTATTGCTATAGTTCAAGTCCCAGCCCCATGTGATTGATTGAGCTACCATACCTTGCCTCAGCTTCTGTCCACCTAGCAGTTCACAAGCATGCTATATATGAGTAGATAAATAGGTACCATTTTGGTAGGAAATGTGGCGGCATTTTGTGTGGATGTTCAGTATTAGACCTTTGGGGATGCAATGGCCAAAAGTAAGGTAACATCAGTGGTGAGAGAAAATACCTGGATGATATAACATTCTAATATCATTCATTTGAACTAATAATAGAAGTTAATAGAGTAATTACAATGCTACTTTTTATTAGTGATATCTGTAATTGTACTTGTTTTAAGTTTATCAGTATGAAATATATAGAACTGATTATTATTTTTTGAAAGTATCCTGCCTTAACAGTGAACTATAAACTGCCATATGAGGGTTCTATATGATCTGTAATTTATATAAGTGAATGGATAACACTGTTTTAGTTCAGCATCCTAATTAGGCAAATCTATAGAAATATTGCAAGATTTAACAATCTTATGTTTGATGTTTGATGTTTAATAAATTTATAGGCTGCCCAATCCCGAAGGACTCCGGGCGGCTTACAATAATGCATTTAAAAAATAAAAAAATAAAAAACACAGAAACATAGATTAAAAAGACCACAACATACACCCAGTCTAATCGGGGCTGGAACTCAATCATGAGTTCAACAGCCCGGGGCCTGCCGGAATAGCCAGGTCTTAATAGCCTTTCGGAAGGCCATGAGAGTGGGTAGGGTCTGAATCTCTGGGGGCAGTTTATTCCAGAGGGTTGGAGCGGCTACAGAGAAGGCCCTCCCCCGGGTGGTTGCCAGCCGACATTGTCTGGCTGACGGCACCCGGAGAAGGCTCACCCTGTGCGATCTTATCGGTCGTTGGGAAGTATGTGGCAGAAGACGGTCTTGCAGATATCTGGGTCCTAGGCCATGTATGGCTTTAAAGGTAATGGCCAGCACCTTGAATTGCGCCCGGAGACCAATAGGAAGCCAGTGCAGCTCGCGGAGGATAGGTGTGATGTGGGTGTACCTTGGTACACCCAGTATCGCTCGCGCAGCTGCATTCTGGACTAGCTGTAGTCTCCGAACACTTTTCAGGGGCAGCCCCATGTAGAGTGGGTTACAGTAGTCATGCTAGATATCAGTGAGTTGTGAGAACATAATGGTGTTTTAACAAATTGTAAGAGAGATGCTTGGACTGTCACTTGAGGTGGTACTCAGGACCAAAAATGTTGCTGATTTCTAATCCAGAAAACTGCATTAATTCATTTTTCTTTCTTTTTTGTTAACAGAAGCTTTTTATATAATAATTCCTAAGAATATTATTTAGGTATGCTCTATCAAATGTAAAAAAGGTTAGTAGTGGTAATAATAATAATAATGGATGCTTTAAGTAGTTTGTACTAAAATAGTTTTTTTAAAAAGAAATTTAAGACTGATGATATCTCTTATACATTCATGCAGTTAGTATTCTAGAGCAGTTTCAAGTTGACAGAAAGCATTAGTTTTTGGTCTAAAATGTTCTTGAGCGGTGCTGCTAAGATCAAAGAAAGCTTGAAGTGACAGAAAAGCAATACAGGAATCTTAAAAGAATAATGCTATTTTTAACATCTGTTGTCTTAGAAAATGTCAGAGGCGACAGAAGTTTGGTGGGACTTTTGAAAGAAAATTTCTGAAACACTCTGTTAAAAGAATAGTAATTGGTAGTAAACATAAACTCTTGATGAAATACCCTGAATTTTCATCTATATTATATTTTACAGGTATCCTCAACTTACAATCATTCACTTAGAACCGGTTCAAATGGCATTGAAAAAAGTGACTATTGGTCTTCTTAAGACCTCTTAATGTATTTAAGACTTACGTGTCTCATAATCAAAATTTGGGTGGTTGGCAACTAGCATTTGATGCTTTCATTGTCCTGAGGTCAGGTGATTATCATTTGTGTCCTTCATAGCTGGCTTTTGAAAAGCAAAGTCAATGGGGGAAACCACATTCACTTAACAATAACAACAACAATATCAGAAAAGGTTTTAAAATGTGAGTCACTTAACAACTGCCTTGCTTAGCAATAACTACCTATATAATATATTTTTTTTAGTTTCTGAAAACAAAAGAAGAACAAATAAAACAAGTAGAGAGTTTTAAGACCCGGAAGCTTTATTCTGATTTCAGGGAATTCAGAGAAAGCTTGGTACACAAAAACTATATTTAGAATTTAAGAATTCTAAGTTGTGGTGTTTGTTTTAAATACCAGAACTGAACAAATCCACCCACACAAAAATCAACTTCTGGCTATCCCAAGCTTTGTTTATGTCTGCATTATAATTTAGCCTTCCTTGTGTGGGATACATTTTGTTACTGCTACTGTAAAACAGTTGGAAATCGGAAATATGCAACAGAACACCCAGAGATTTCTGTGTTTCAATCCAGAACTATTTTGTGTCATTACTGGGTGTGAAATATGTGATGAAGGAGAATTAGATTCTCTAAAAGGTGTCTTGATTTAAATAATATCATACAAGGAATTAGGAAATAAAACAACTAAATGAAAACTTATCAACAATTTTCTATTTACTATATATTACAAGAAAAATCTGTGCACTATTATATTAATCCATTTAAATTTAAACTTTCCTTAAGTTTGTATAGTTACATGATGAATCAATGGCAAATATTTAATTGTCTAAGTGTATTTCATTCTAAAAGATTAAAATCTATGCAGATTTGTAGACTGTAATACATAATCAGTGCCAAATAGTATTTGTCACCTAATATAATTACAGAACTGGAAACAAAGCATCTTCCAAATAACCACAGGACAGAAAGAAAACTTGACTTAGAATCGAATTACAGACCTTCTCATTAATTTTTTTATAGATGTTCTGGTTTTTTTTCTTTCAAGTCTATGAACTTTTTCTCAAGCTTGTGATTTACATAATTCTCTCTACCAAAAGGCAACTTTGGCACGCGTGCCATCGGTTCACCATCCCAGGTATAGGGTTTCCTGCCTAGGCAGGGGGTTGGACTAGAAGACCTCCAAGGAAGGGCCCTTCGCCGTTCCCGGAAGTTACTTACTTCCAGGTTCGCCGACCAACCAGTTCGCGGAGACCGCCGCGAACTGGTTGAAACCCACCCCTGGTGTGGCTCCAAAGTCTTGATTCTGGCTCCAGCATGATGGGTCACTGGTGATTAGCCTTAAACTGCTAATGGTAAATGCCAAGTCCATTTATAGTAAGACCATGATTATTTACGATCTGGTAAATGAATGAAGTTAGATTAACCCCCGACAAGAGAGAATTACTATTTGCCAATAAAACCTCTAGCCCTTGGAAAACAGTGGTTCTGGAATTAGGTCTAAATGGGATTGTGTTCCTTCAAAAATAAAGTCTGCATCTTGGCCATTCCCCCTGGATGTATGGTTCCTACCGAGTAGCACAGGGCTGTCAAACTCCCGGTTTAACGAAGGGGGAAAAAGTCCTGATACATCACGTGACGCCACTGTGACAACGTGAGTTTGACACCACTGGAGTAGCAGATATAAGGTGTGACCAGGGATAATCTTTTCTCCACTTCAGTTGATTAGTCAGTTTAGAGCAGGAGATCTTGATGATAGCAGCTTATTCTCCTGACACTACACAACTGAACTATTGCATTATACTTTACAATAGGGTGCCTTTAAAGATTACTGGAACAATAGGAGCCGAGGTGGCACAGTGGTTAGGGTGCAGTACTGCAGGCCACTTCAGCTGACTGTTATCTGCAGTTCAGCGGTTCTAATCTCACCAGCTCAAGGTTGACTCAGCCTTCCATCCTTCCGAGGTGGGTGAAATGAGGACCCAGACTGTGGGGGTGATATGCTGACTCTGTAAACCGCTTAGAGAGGGCTGAAAGCCCTATGAAGCGGTATATAAGTCTAACTGCTATTGCTATTGCTATTGCTAGGAGTTGGTGCCCATTTCCTGCAGATAACAATCACAGTAGTCGTGTAACAACTGTGTTGTAGGCCCCACTTTTTCTGCTAGTAGGTTGTTGGACACTATGTAGCTTGGTTCCTAGACACCTATGAGATTAAGAAGTAGAATTGACTGATCCAATGAATGCTTCCTGACTGAAATATTAATTGTTCTCAGTTTTTGAGTGGTTGTATCTACAGCTTATGGAACAGTTCTTTCTCTACCATGCCATATGGGAATTCTTATTATGTGATGCAAGAAGATATTTGTTATAGCCCAGCAACAGCCTGTGCTGCGTTCTAATTGGTCGGGCGAAGCACAGCCTGTGATTGGTGGTTGTAATGACAGTTAAATGACAGTTGGTACCTGAGAGTATAAATACTGTGACAGTTGTAACACATTCTGAATCGCTGTCATCTCGCAATAAACATCTACTCTCTGATTCCATGGCTCCTGCGTCTTTCCCTCACAAACATATGTAACAATATTATATATGATTATAATGGTTTTTCATTGGCCAAAGATATAGATACTTGTAGTATATTACTGTTTCATGTATAAACAGCTTAAAATCTCACAGGGTGGGCCTTCTCCGGGTGCCATCAACTAGACAATGTCGCTTGGCAGCTCCTCGGGGGAGAGCCTTCTCTGTGGCTGCTCCGGCCCTATGGAATGATCTACCTCCAGAAATCCGGACCCTCCCCACTCTCGCGGCCTTCAAAAAGTCTGTTAAGACCTGGCTTTTCCGGCAGGCCTGGGACTGTTGACCTCTTGATTGAGGTCCAGCCCCACTACGGTCGAGTGTGTTGTGTTTTTACCTGCTTTGTTTTCCTTACTTTTTAAAAACTTTTTAGTATTTTTAAATTGTCTTTTATGTAAGCCACCCGGAGTCCTTCGGGATTGGGAGGCACATAAATTTATTAAACTTAAACTTAAAATTACATTTGGGAATAACACAATTTATTATAAGTTAGTTTCAGTAATATCTTCATGGGCACATGGGGAGATTCAATAAGCTAAATTATATATGGAATATTATTGTTTCCTATAGAAAGGAATATCAGGATGGATATGTGCTCATATTATCGAGCTTTGCAACATATTCTCTATGTATAATCATATTGTGTTGCATGTGATTCAATGGAATCGGAACTCCCATAAAGCAAGGTAAGCAGAGCTAGGGTAATGCTTAGGTAACTGGTTTTGGATTATGAAATCTGGATTCAAGCTATAAATTTTGCTGGTTATGTTGGACTACTTGATGTTTATAAGACTAAATTCTGTGATGAGTTTACTTTATATCTTTTAACCTATAAACCAGGATGCATAGAATTCTCAGAGAAGATACTCTGTATTAAGGAAAATTTTAGTGACTTTTTAAAAAGCTTTAATTTATTGGTGCAATCAAGTATTTATTCATTCCCATGTTTTATTTTAATTGAACTCGATAGATTCATGTTACAGTCCAAAAAATGCACCAAAAAGATAAGCTTACCTTTTAAAAAAGAAAATCTTCGAAAGTAATATATTCAACTTAATTTGGGATAATCTGTGCCATAATTGTTTCCTGGCTTTTTGTGTGTTTTTAGCTGCCATTATAAATCAACTGAAAACTTTAAAAAAACACTGAAGATGGATTGTTGTAAATAGCATAGCATATTTTCAAATTGTCTTTATGTCTTAGTTCATATTAATTAGAATTTTTGAGGAATTGCATACTGTTGGAATTATTTATTCAAAATTTGTGTGTTTCAGATAGTCCGTATAAACTTATTGTAGCAATGATTTTGAATGGTCTTTTTGATATAGAGATGGAATATATTTTTAGCCTCAGCTCTTTTTTTTCTGAACTTGGTGTACAGTTCCCAAGAGTAGTGTGGGATGTTCAGGAAAAATTGCTCATTGTGGTTACAATAGTGGTAAAATTATATATACATTTTCAAACACACAGAATGTATTTTTATTCATCTGTGCTATTTGTGTGTACTTTATATATAGCTACTGCACTATGTAGATAGCTTTTCCCACCCAAAAAAACAAAACCCCGTATCTTTGATAATAGAGTAGATGAGTTAGCTAGTTCTTTAACACTTGGATATGAAGGATAACATCAGTTTTGGTTACCTTGGTTTACCAAAGTTACTTGGTAAAAATGAGTCACAGTTCCAATTAAACTGACTTTCTAAAACATCCAAATTGCCTTCCTTTAAAAGTCCAGGCAAGAAGTATAGTTTTACTTTGAAAGTAAAAGAATTTTTTAATGAACTGTAGAAATACAGTTCAAAAATATTCAAACAAACAAGTTTAATAATGGAAATGAGAATGTTTCAATTTCCCCCCAGAAACAGTAAGACCATACTTGGAATACTGCATCTAGCTCTGGTTACCACAATATTAAAAAAAAAAATGTTGAGACTCTAGAAAGAGTGCAGAGAAGAGCAACAACAATGATTAGGGGGCTGGAGGCTAAAACATATGAAGAAGGGTTACAGTAATTGGGTATCTCTAGTCTAATGAAAAGAAGGACTAGGAGTGCTGTGTTCCAATATTTGAAAGGCACCTACAAAGCACCAAAATGCAAGACAAGAACGAGTAGTTGGAAACTAACCAAGGAGAGAAGCAATTAAGAACTAAGGAAAAATTTCCTAACAGTGAAAGCAATCAATCAATGGAATAGCTTGCCTTCAGAAGGTGCTCCATCACTGGAGGCTTTTAAAAAGTCTGAAATGGTATAGAATCTTCTGCTTGAGCATGGAATTGAACTAGAAGACCTCCAAGGTCCCTTTCAGCTCTGTTCTGATAGATTGATTGAATTCCTCATTTTTCTATTACAGTGTAGGTTAAATCAGCTCTATTTTTCTATGTTGTATGAGAATAGATAAGAATAAGAAGGAGCAACAAATTTAATAATTATATTTCTTTTATCATTAGTGAATCTATTCTGATTTACAAAGATGCTTTCTCTTTTTTTTCTATATTTGTATGGTAAATAATTTTGATTTATTTTAATTCATTTTTGAAGGATAAATATGACAGTTGAACTATACTTGAAAGTTTAACTAGAGAAGATTTAATTTTTTGGCAAATTATGGGACAGGTAGTCGCATTCTAATTTGGACCAATGAAAGATTTTTCACCAAGGCTACATTTCAAAGAAAAATTATTGATGTTGGATGTATCAACATTTCTTTTGGCTAAACTAAATAAGTTACTCTTGAAGAAAAGTAAGAACATTTTTTTTATACTGAGGTTTGATATGTAGATTATTGAAGATATTTAAATATTTTATATTGGAAATTTTTCCAATTCTTTATTATATATTTTAAAATAATGTAAGAAATAAAATATGCACGCACACAGAGAAAAACAAGAAATTCAGGTATAGAATCCAAATTATGAGTGGTTAGCTCGGTTAGAAGAGCCGAGGTGGCGCAGTGGTTAGGGTGCAGTACTGCATGCCACTTCAGTGACTGCTATCTGCAGTTCAGCGGTTCAAATCTCACCGGCTCAAGGTTGACTCAGCCTTCCATCCTTCCGAGGTGGGTGAAATGAGGACCCAGACTATGGGGGCGATATGCTGACTCTGTAAACCGCTTAGAGAGGGCTGAAACCCCAATGAAGCGGTATATAAGTCTAACTGCTATTGCTATTGCTAAATCTGAAATATAATAAGATAGTTGATATCAGTTTTCTAGTAAAAATTCGCACATGGATGAAATATATATCAAAATTTGTTTGATTAAAATGATAAAGAAAAGAAGCTTTCCTCTTTGTTAAGATCTAGTTGTCATCTTGGTGACTGCACCTCAAATCCAGTTCGGCCATAGCATTCTTGTGTTGTGAAATTTTGAACACTTTTCCTTGGCACTTCTATATAATGCATACTGGGCAATTAAAATTCTGCTTTCCCAATTTGCAAAGGGGGCAAGGCAACATTATTAGTTCTTTAACTGTTTTTCAAATAATTAATTTCAGTCAATTTCCTTTTTGATTGGTACTTGCCACATGTTGAAAAGAATGGAGGGAATTCCGAGCATATCTTTCTTTTTGTATCAAATTGCCTTTTATATTTTCCTCAACCAGAATTGTTCCCAAAGGCTTCCCAGGAAGAGATGGTGGACTATTCAGGGAAACTATTGTTAGGACACCTGAAAGTAGAATCCTTGTTTAGAAAAGAAATATTTAGTTTTCTTCTTGTAAATTATAGTCTTGTTCTTTGGTTCTTTCATGCTACTTTGTTTTTCTTTATCTTTCACTCCAAGCAGGATGCAAAAAATGAGACCTTTGTTTAATGCAGAAATCAAACCAGAGGTCTCCCAATTCCCCGCCTCCTACTTCAGCATTAAAAAAAAAAAGAATTCCATGTAAATACAATAATCTTTTGAGGAGTTTTCCATTTTTGGAAATGAGTGCGCAGCCACACCTCATGGTAGAAAAACAAGGCTTTATTTGCAAGTAGATGACTGCTGTGAAGTATTTTTCTCCTCCCCGAAATCATTGGTTTGTGAGAAAAGCTCTGTCTATGCTCTGAAACCTTATCTAATTACCTACCTATCTGAAATTACTTAAATACATTTAATCTGCCAAGATAGCGTAGAGATATAGCCTGAATTTCAGAAAGCTTATTCTGATTTCTTGCTCTACTTATCCTTCAGGTGAGTGCATTAATCAACTCTTTTCTTAATGTTTTTCTATTCCTTTTATAGTTTCTAACACTCATACACACACCCAATCCATTCTTTGACTGAGTATCAGAAGCTATTTCTTGGATCCGTAGTTTCCAAGTGATGTTTCTTCAGAGAAATAATATGATAGTGAATATGAAATAAACTGAGTCGGTCTCATTCCTCATCTCATGCTGTCCTATTACTATTATTATTAAAAGCCTACTCAGTTTTAAAGACAACAGTCTAGTAGAATTCCATGAACAAATGTTTACAACTCAGACTCCCGTTTCACCGACAAATGCGCGCTCGACAAAAGCGCGCCGACAAAACCGCGGGGAGAAAACCACGAGTTCGAAATCGCACCGATGAATGAGCGCAGAAGCACGCCGACAAGGGTTAACCCTAACCCTAACCCTAACCCTAACCCTAACTCTAAACCTAACCCTAAACCTAACCCTAAACCTAACCCTGAACCTAACCCTAACCCTAACCCTAACCCTGACCCTAACCCTTACCTTAACCCTGATCGTGCTTCTGTCGGTGCTCTTTTGTTGACGCGCTTTTATGGGCGCGCTGTTGATGTCGCGGTTGTATTGCCGTGGTTTTGTCGGCGCGCTGTTGTCGGGCACGCATTTGTCGGTTCACGAGACTCTCACTATTAATATATTTTGTTGCTCCAGCAAGACATTACTATAATCTGTTGATCCAATCCATACATTTTATTCATTGTCTCCCCCATTCTTCTATCTTGCATAGTGCATAATGGTTTCTTGAAGTGGTTTTACATTATGCCTATAATAACTTTGGGTTCTTTTTAAACACCATTCTGGGGTTAGCGTTCTGTGTATTTATATGTGCTGCTTCTAAACGAGCAACAAAACCTCGTGATGGGAATAGTCAAATTTTGAATTGCAGTATAGCTTAATTAACAGCAGACTCTGCTGGCAGACATGCTATTAACTACATTTCTGAGTAGTGCCATGAGATGCTGCACATCACATGACTTTTAGCAATTAAATGTAATGTTGCTATTTACAAGAGTGGTTGCCCAAGGTGCAATTTACATTCTATTGCCTTTCGAAAAGCTGTTTTAACACCTGAATGCAACAATGAGAACCATTAAAAGGATCTCTAAGTCCAGGTTTTCAAATAGCTTCCATTCTGTTAAAGACGGTGCTTTTGTTATAAAAACAAATTGTCCTCAAAGCAACAAGAAAATAAGTCCATGATTCAATTTTTTAAACATTTCTACCTGGAGGAATGAGAACCTTCATTGACATTTAGCACAATCATGGTTTCACTTAGCAGCCATTTCAACAACCAAGTAGCCGGTTCCAAATGTGGTTGTTAAATGAGGATCAGATGCAATATGCCCATATTCTGGGACCCTGAAATAACGTGGCTTTGTGTGCTCGCTTCGGCAGCACATATACTAAAATTGGAACGATATAGAGAAAATTAGCATGACCCCTGCAAAAGGATGAGATGCAAATTCGTGAAGCATTCCATGCACAGGATATTTCCTCAGATAGCAATGTCTTATATTGTTGAATACTCTCCCAGTTTCAAATAGACTTTCACAACAACATTGAAGGTAAAACAAAGGATTGGAAAATGGACTAATTTCACCTATACAGGTCTCATATTATTTAACATAATTTGGAAATCAAATAGCATTAATCAAAGAAGTGTACATTATTTAACATTAACTGACATAGTGTATTCTGATCAGATCATTTTTCACTAAACAGTTTATTATTTGTATTTAAATATAGCTATGAAAAATGTTTATTTATTTAGTTAACATCTTTTATGTAATATTGTTATACTGAATTTATAATAGTTCCTGAGGGTAAAATATTAATACACTGGGAACATTTAGTATTCCAGTAATCTACTATATTACTTAAGCACCCTCTGTACAGCAATGCGTAGCAATAATAGAACAGACTCAAATTTTAGTTGCACAGATAGTTCTGGTTTGACATGCCAAACATAAAGAAATGGACTTGCGTAAGATAGTTGTGGAACTATTGCAAAACCATATATTTGAAATCTTGAGAAGGATCTCGGGTTGAGATAAATTAGAAATGTTACGTTCTTCTTGGAATTACTGAGAAGAAAGAAAGATAGAGGTTCTCCTGAATAGATAATGCTGCTTTTGGAACAAAGGCTGTTAATGAAACTGTTAAATCTCCATAAATTATTCCATCCTTCACAAACCATCTAGGCTTCCAATCACCCATTTCATCTTGGGGCGGTCAGTTCATCATTAAATGTTGAATATGGTAATACTTATATATGTTGAGCTAATTCACATTCAAGAAGAAAGACGGAAAACTGTGCAGTGTAAGGTATATTGTTTTTAGTTTATTGAATCAGGAAAGTGCATTGATAGAATAACGAGAATGTCAGTGCAGCATTAGCTAAAATATGCTTCATATACAGTACTAGAGTAAGGTACACACACACCAGGAGTGGGTTCCTCCCGGTTCGCCCCGGTTCGCACGTACCGGTTGGTCGGTGAACCCGGAAGTAATTGACTTCCGGGAATGCCGGCACCGGTCCTGGCCCCTGTCGCTGCAAAACGCCCTTTGTGTGTGTGTGTGTATACACATATATAAAGTATATAGCCCAGGTTCAAATCCCAGTAAGGGTATGGCTAGCTGATGAGAGCTAAATAGCTTGAAATAGATCTATACTAGTCTCCCTTTATTTATTTATCAGCACAAATAAAAAACAGTATATACATACACACACACACACACACACACACATACAGAGAGAGTTAACACTCTATTCAATATTTGTTCATGAAACAGACACATAAAACAATATTTCTCTTTCTATTCCCAGATTTTGATACAGTTCTAATATCAGAAAGCTCAAGATTCAGGAGGATCTTTATAGACTTCAACACTGGGACCTATATAACAAAATGAAACAAAAGTATGAAATGAAACTGTGACAAACGTAAAGTTCTACATTTAGGCAAGAAAAACCAAATGCACAGACATAGAATAGGTGGTACCTTGCTCAGTAGTTCCGGCAACTGTGACAGGGCTCTTGGAGTCCTAGGGACAACCACTTAAATATGAGCCATCAGTGTGCTGCAGCTGCCAAAAAAGCCAACACAGCTCTAGGCTGCATTAATAGAGGGATAGAATCAGGATCAGTAAGTATGTACGATACACCAAATTAAAGCCAATTAACTGAATGAAACCATTCAAGAAGGAAGAAAATTTATTTTATTTGAATTTGGAATGGTGTATGATATGTTCCCACCAGTGGTGGGTTTGAAATTTTTTTTGAACTTACTCTGTGGGTGTGGCCTCCTTTGTGGGAGTGGCTTGCTGGCCATGTGACCTGGTGGGAGTGACTTGCTGGCCATGTGTTCTCTCTCTCTCTCTCTCTCTCTCTCTCTCTCTCCCTCCCTCCCTCCCTCCCTCCCCTTCCTTTTGTCTCTCTGTCCCCTTTTCCTTTTTTTCTTTCATCTCTCACTTTTTCTTTCTTTTTTCTTTTTTTCTTTTTTTCTTTTTTTCTTTCTTCCTTTCTTTCTCTTTCTCTGTGTGAGTGTGTGTGTGTGTGTGTGTGTGTGTGTGTCAGTGGTGGGTTTCAAAAATTTTTGGAACCTCTTTTGTAGGTGTGGCCTGCTTTCTGGTGGAACCGCTTCTAACCGGTTCGGTAGATTTGACGAACCGGTTCTACCGAACTGGTGCGAACTGGTAGGAACCCACCTCTGGTTCCCACCTACTTTTCAGAAGTCGGTCCCCTAGAATAGTAGTCCAAACTCTTGTCTACAAAAGGTCGCAGTGTTCCCTTGGATAACATTGGGTAACATATGAAAAACTGTGTTACACAAGAGCCAAGAAAAATGCTGATTTTAGTACTTACTAAAATCATGAAAACTTAATTTACTATCTTTTCTTTAAGGACAGAATAGAAACTTATTTAATACTTTGTATTTCTTAGGACATAATTTCCTCCTGCTTGATGCCAGGACTTTTCCCACCCTCCTTTCAGCATTAGGCTTCTCACCCTGAATTTTGAAAATGCATAGATATTGTACTTCCACAAAAAAATAATTGATTTTTTTCCCCTCCCCAGCATATTAAGTAAGGTATTCAGTAACTTCCTAATGAAATTCGTAATCAAGTCACAGATGGAAATAACTTGGCAGACTTTGAGCTTCTGTTGGAGATGCAAGATCTTTTCCATCAACCCTTTTTAACCTTTTTCATGGATTTGGGGATATATTCTTTCTCTGTTTAAATTGTTTTCTGCAGATCCTACTGCAGCAGTTGTCCAAAATTTCATGCATCCATTGGATCCATATCCAAGCAAACATCCAACTGTTGACGCTATTTATTATCATTGTATTGCTTGTATCAGGGAGCAAATCATTCTTAATTATCTTTAGACAGTGCAGTATCACCCAGTGAGTTTTATTACATTCCCCTCCCCCCCCTTTTATTCCCCTTTTGAAATTTCAAATATATCTACTTTTGGAAAGATGTGAATGGGCTGGACTTGGAAGCCATGTTCTGTATTCTATAATGTTATTACGACAGTTCATTTTGTTGGATAAATGAGATTTAATGTCCTATAAAGCTTTTCTTACTCCAGCAATGACATTGTCAGCACCTCTCCATTTAATAATCAGGAAAGAAAACCACGAGACTCCATTTGTGGAAATCAAATGTACTTTTACTAATTAAAAATGGTTAAAGAGCGATTGCATAGCGAAGTCTGGTTAATTAGGCGCGAAAGTAGTTGATATATAGAATAGCCCATTCCACACCCCCTGGCATCATAGGCCTAGTCCAATCATAAGTCCTTCCAGTGTCAGGTGTGAGATAACTTCAAAAGGCATCACAAAGATGGAATGTCGGTGCCGTTAGTCCAGGCGGGAAACCCCCACGCATGCGTAATCTGCCCATCCAAAGACCTCCAGAACATTCCTCCAGCACAACGAGTAACCCCACCCAAAATACCATGCCCTCCCTCCCCGTTTCAATGGCAGCTGAAGCAACAGCAAAGCAGAAGCTGACATCCATTTCAAGTAATTGTTTCACTAATAGCCTTAAAATAAAATTCCAAGTCTTGTTTCAATCATTTTTCTTCATAGCATGAAGCATAGCAGTCTTCTTCTATTTCTGGAATAATATGAAAAGAGTAAGAAACATTAAGCAAAATAAATTGCAAACATTAGTCAAGGGTAACATATATAAATCTAGTTTTATCCACACAGTTTGAATGCTGAACTCCTTACCACTTTGTTTTTGAGAATCTTAAAATCACTTCTGTATACTTTACCACTGCAAATCTGTTTTCAATCTCAATCAGCTCTCATTCATTTTTAACTTACATCTTTCACTTTCAGGATTCACACTTCTGAAGTAATTTATTCCCACTATATTCAATTTACTTCTGTGATTTTACTGCTAAACCCACATCATAAAGTGCCGACTCTTATACATAGCTGTTTTTTTTAAATTCTTTTGGCGACACTTACTATTTTCAACAGACCACATACAGCCCATTATCTTAACATTTCATATGTCACCGTTTAAAATCTCCAGTTCCATCTTTAGCCTTCCTAGCAAATAAAAAGGGCACAGTCTTTACATCTGGGTGGTAATGATGAATTATAGATTTCTAAACCTTAGTTCAAATGCTGTTAACCTAAGAGTATATTCAGAAATGCAATATATAGACATTTATCAATAATAGCAATAGCAGTTAGACTTATATACCGCTTCATAGGGCTTTCAGCCCTCTCTAAGCGGTTTACAGAGTCAGCATATCGCCCCCACAGTCTGGGTCCTCATTTCACCCACCTCGGAAGGATGGAAGGCTGAGTCAACCTTGAGCCAGTGAGATTAGAACCGCTGAACTGCAGATAACAGTCAGCTGAAGTGGCCTGCAGTACTGCACCCTAACCACTGCGCCACCTCGGCTCTTCACATTGTTCACATTGATAAAATTAATGGTGATAGCTTGTATATATTGTTCCAAACATTTAATTTGAAATGCTATTAAGATTCAGTGAAATGTGTAAACATATGTCTCCTCTCAGTTTACCAAGTCCTACGCCAGGCACTGCAGCAGATTTTTGAACCTATTTATATAGATTGGTGTGGTGGGTTTGAGGTGAAGATGCTCACCTCCCATTCAGAAGGTTGAGATTTCAGTCCTAGGCAGCAGCAGATGTTTCACTATCAGGGCACAAAGAGACATATCTGCTGCAAATTTTACATAGGCGCCAGGAAGGGCTTCCAGCCAGTAAATGCTCAGCTCCATTCAGTTGCCCCAACTCCACCTTGAATAAAGGGATTGAAGCACTGGTGGGTTTCAAAAATTGTTTGAACCTACTCTGTGGGTGTTGCCTCCTTTGTGGGAGTGGCTTGCCACCCATGTGACCGGGTGGGAGTGGCTTACCGCCCATGTGACCGGATATGAAGATGCTGACGACACTTGTCAGAACCACCTTAAATTACCTCACACACAGCACTGGCATGCATAAGAATAGGATGTAAAGTTGTTTTTTACAAGGCATCTTTGGTTTGCGTTAAAACAACTTCAACACACGCAATGTTCTGATTGCACCACAAACGCAGTAGTCATCCTTACCTTTCACAGAGGCACTGAGTTTTATAAATATGAGCATGATAGGGTAAAATAATCATATCCAAGGACCAGTGGTGGGTTTCAAAAATGTTTGGAACCTCTTCTGTAGGTGTGGCCTGCTTTCCGGGTCCACTGGTGGAACCTCTTCTAACCGGTTCAGTAGATTTGACAAACCGGTTCTACCGAATAGGTGCGAACTGGTAGGAACCCACCTCTGGATTGAAGGGTTGTAAAAAGAAAAAAAATACAGAATGTGAGCCTATTAAGCTTCCTGAAGTAAGAATATCCTGTGTTCAGAAATATGTTCTATAAATGCAACTTCCTGAGGTCTAGGTGTCCACTCTAGTATTCCAAGAGAGCAATATCAGAGATTTGTCTAAGACTGAGAAGGAATGAGTCTTCTTAGCAGCAATTGTGGGGGTATCTGACATTTTTATTGTAGTGTTGTGAAGATTTCTTTGGGACACACCATCCGTTTCAGCAATCATGAGAGCATATTTACTGGAGATCAAATTAGATGCAAGAGCACTATGGCTTCAATTGCCACAGGGTAAACATTGCTTAGCAGGGGTTCTTGGGGCTCAAAAACAATGGGTAGTACAGGTTGGGACTGTAGTGTAATCAACACCATGAAGTGAAACTCAGTAGCCAGGAGTGACCAGGGCTTGTTATCAAATTTCTTTTTCTTTGCACATTTATGTACCTGAAATCCTGAACTCCGAAGTGACTAGGGAGAGGTGTGTGAATGCTGGATTTGTAGATGGTTTCTAGTACATTTTTAAAAAGCTGTTCTGCTGTGAGATGTCTAGCCTGGAGAATAAGGTTCCTCCTGGATTTTTATCACCCGCTGAAGCTGTGTATTTCTAGTTTATGTCTGGGAAGACATCCCTATCCCAAAGGGGTCCCAGCTGATCCTCTTTTGGAATCAATAGCAAGTTTGGGAAGGGTGCTCAGAACTTTTTATTTCAGTAAACGAATCAGTGATTTCTACTTGAGTTGTTAAATGCGTAAGTAAAACACATCTTATGTTGCTGATCAGCTGCATGTAGTCTGATAGAATGACTGTTTTCCTACATTCTTAGTGTTGGTTGTTATTCTTGGTGTTGTTACTGTTACAGAATAGAAAGTTTAATTCACGGACTTGATGTGATGATGACATATTGTTTAATATGTCAGCATTTTGTTGTGCCACTGTTATTAGTTGTAACTGACCATCTCCAGTCATTTAATGTATTTAATGAATTATCCCCAGCTGGAGAAATTAGTTGTAAAATAAAAGAAAACTGATGGTGTATACTGATAATGTATACTGATCAAAACTGATAAGGTATAAATAAACAACTTGGAGGGACTCCTTTTAACAGTTGCTGTCTCGCCACTGTTTTGGCTCCTCCTCCTTCTCCAAGCAAAATGTATTTTAAGACTGAAGGTGCATTTGGTAATGAAACATATGTTAATATGTCAAGTTTCATAACTTACATCTGCCATCTTTTATATTGAAATGTATTTTTGAAAACCAATTATAAATCTTATTTACATGCAATGCTTTCTATTATTTTGGCCAGATTTTCTGTGTGCATTTTTGCTCAGTCATAAACACAGTTGGTCTAAATATTTTGCCAGAATTGAGAGGTTTTTCTAAAAATTCTTCTGAAACTAGCTTTCCAAAGTATCTTTCAGTTGTTAAGAATGCAATTTGAATATAGAGATTTTACCTAAGCATTTAACTGCTCTTGATATGCAATCATGCAGACCCTATGGCTCCTTTAATAGTAGAAATCTTGCATTAACTTTTGCCTATTGAATCTATGAACATTCATTGCCTACTAAGTTAGCTGACACTTTGGTTAATGTCTGGTAGATTATTCAGGATATTTACTTCTGAATATTTACATTGTCTCTGTTTTCTTTTAGGTCGTGTAATCACATTTCGAAGCGTTCTTACAAAGATGGAACTGTCTAAAATTTCAGTCATCTTTCGGTGTATATTTTAAAGATTTTTTTCCCCAAGCTTAAAAAATATTATTCTTTCTCACAGAACTGACTGTGTAAACTTCTGATGAAATCCAAGGACAATGAACTCTTTTTCATTTTGGGGTGTTTTCTTTCGGTACAGTGAAATCCCATTCTCACTGTGTTCTTTGGGGGAAACCTAAACCAGTCTATGGTGTTTTTGTTCAATCTTAATCAACTTGCTCTCAACATTGATCCAAATTATTCATGTCAAAGGTCCATGTAGCATGCCTTGATTTTCAAGATCTCTGAAGTATTTTCTTTAGCCTCAATTTTTTTTAAAAAAACAACAACTATCACACAAGTATTTTTTTAATTGTTTGCAGAAGATGAGTTTTATGTACTTGACTTTTCCTCCCTGACTACTGTAAATGGATCCTTACTTCAGTGCTTTAATGGTATTAATATGAGGCATTGCATTCATTGCTGCATAGCATTGTTATCAAATGACTTGCATAAACTGTGTTTCAAGTGCCGAGGCCCAAGTCATAATATCCAAAAGTGTCCTCTATGCAGAGGAGAAAATCAAGTTTTGTTTGTGGATAGCAAGCAGATGAACTTACTTGCAGTTTTGGAAGTGAGGACTGATCATAACGATAGCTGGACTGGACTGTTTTGTTTGAAGAAAGGGAAGATATGCAGCTTATTCTTTGGATTATTAATCATGATGTTGGTGACTGCATCTTATATTCTGACCGGAACTAAAAATGGTCTTTTGCTTATGCAACCAACACTCCATTATGGAGTTTTTACCAGCAATTCAAACTTAATGGACAATGGCAATTTTTGTGATAAGAAAGAACATTACCAAAAATCTAAAATGAATATTTCATATGCAAAAGATTATTCCAGCGTTAAAGTAATCATTGACACTATAGCTTCACACATTGAGTTCGTATCAAGGTATCCTCCTGACCTGGAAGATCTGAAGAAACAAGAGACACATGTAAGTTTAAAAGTGGTCTGTTGGGTGTTGTAAAAATGTTTATTGTATTGGAATAGACTTACCGCATTTTTCAGAGTATAAGACGCATCTTTTTTCCTCAAAAAAGAGGCTGAAAATCTGGGTATGTCTTATACATTGAATACAGCATTTTTTGCCTCCTGAAGCCCCGCCCCCTTCACCAAAATGGCTGTGCATACCCTTATGGAGGCTTTCAGAGAGCTCCTGGGGGTTGGGGAGGGAAGAAATGAGCAAAAAACAGGCCGTTTCTTCCCCCCAGCCCCCAGCAGCACTCTATAAGGCTCCATAAGTGTCAGCCTCTGCTTTCCTACTGCTTCGGCTGCCATTGAAATGGGGAGGGGGGGCATGGTATTTGGGAGGGGAATCATTGATGTGCTGGAGGAAGTTTCTGGATGCTGAACTGACCACCTTACTGCGCATGTGGAGCAGGGGTATTTTCTGTGAAGGCCAACGGTCCAGCATTCCATCCTGATGATGCCTTTCGAAGTTATCTCACACCTGACATTTAGGAGACATATGATTGAACTGTGCATGGGGATGCCAAGGGGAGAGGAATGAATTATACATTATATTATTAGCTTTCGCACCTAATTAACCAGACTCAGCTTAGCTTTGCAACTGTTCATTTATAATTAGTAAAAGTACACTTGATTTCAATACAAATGGAGTCCAGTGGTTTTTCTTTCCTGATTACTGAATGAAGTGATGCTGACAATAAGGTTATGCATGCAATTTTTTTTTTGACAAAAAAATGGGCTCGTTTTCGTGAAAAACAGGTGGTTTTTTGCTCGTTTTTTGTCCCCCACCCTCCCAGGAGCAAGCACTCTGTAAGCCCCCCCTCAAGTGTATTCATGCCTTTTTTTTGAAAAAAAAATGGGCCCGTTTTCATCAGTTTTGCAGAGTGCAAAAACTTTTTTTTTCCCATTTGGAAAGTTCTTTAACTAATTGATGAGAATTACATTGATCAGGTGCTGGGCCAGCAGAAACACCTACCTATCTACTATATTTTTCTCTACCTCTATTTCTCTCTCTCTATCCTTCTACCTACCTACCTACCTACCTACCTACCTACCTACCTACCTACCTACCTACCTACCTACCTACACACACACACACACTCTCCCTACCTACTGTATTTCGCTATCTCTATTTCTCTCTTTCTATCCCTTTATCTCCCTACCTAACTACTCTCTCTCTCTCTCCCTACCTATCTACTGTATTTCTCTCACTCTATTTCTTTCTCCCTATCTGTCTACCTACCTACCTACTTACACACTCTCTCTCTCTCCCTACCTACCTACTGTATTTCTCTCTCTCTTTCTCTCTCTCTCTATCCCTTTATCTACCTACCTACCTAACTACTCTCTCTCTCCCCCTACCTATCTACTGTATTTCTCTCTCTCTCTCTATCCCTTTACCTATCTACCTACCTAACTACTCTCCCCCCCCACACCTACCTACTGTATTTTTCTCTCTTTCTCTCCCTGTCTATCCCTCTAGCTACCTACCTACTTTTTTAAAAATTTGCTTCTTCAAAACCTTGGTGTGTCTTATACTCCAGTGCGTCTTATACTCTGTAAAATACAGTATATACCGATCCATAGTGCTTTATAGTCCTCTCTAAGCGGTTTACAAAGTCAACATATTTACCGCATAGTCTGGGTCCTCATTTTACCACTTTGGAAGGATGGAAGGCTGAGTCAACCTTGAGCTGGTCAGGATCAAATTGCTGGCAGTTGGCAGACTTAGCCTGTAGTATTGTATTCTAATCATTGTACCAGCATGGCTCTTAATAAGGAATATTTCCTTATTAAGGAAAGAGGTGATGCTATTTTAAATAAATATGCTACTATTTAACTGAGTAGAAATCATATAGTTATATTTAATTTTATCATATCAGACATTTAAATACACCTTACTTTATGTTCCATGTGTTTTTTTATAATTTATGTTATGTTCTTTATGTTACACACATTTTCTTATAATTTAATAGGCATAAAGGAGATAAAGAAATGGTTGCTACCTATATAGACAGATAGTCAAATAAGCAAACTCAGAGTTCCTTATTTAGTGAAGTGTCAAGAGGAAGTTTTCAATGCTAGGAAATGTGGATAGTGCTTCGATGCACCATGCATGTAGAAGCTTGTTAGAGTTGTAGTTGTGTAGCTCAACCTTCACCAAGGAAAGAAATTCTGGAAGTTGAAGTACAAAACATCTGTGTAACACCAGTTTGGGAAGACTAGTATGATACAATTGCTATCGTGCAAAATTAATATATTTCGTCTCTGCATATTACTTCTGCCAAGACTTTTTAACTTACACAGATGAACAAAATTTAATTGTGACAGGTATTAAAAAATGATTTTAAAAAAACTAGTTTTTATGTGGAAGAATGCATAGTTGCCCGATTCGTGCTAGATAATTATATTAATTCTTCCTGATTTTAAAAGATTGTTGAAATATATTCTTCTTTATATCGATCACTCTGTGTTACCTTGGTTCTGTGTTTCTGTAATATAGGACAGTTAAACATCAAACTAGGAGAATATGCAAACAATTGAACTATCATAACAAGAAATATAGCCATAATACTTCAACAAAGCTTTTATTGTTTCTGTTGCAGATGTTCTCAGTAATTCCCAACAAATTTCTCACAAACAGCAAGAATCCTTGCTGGTATGAAGAATACAAAGGAAACAGTACTATAAACCCTTATGCCACAAACTCCTACGCCTTGTATTCCAAGCGCTTTCGTACAATATTTGACTATCTTCGAAAGGTATTTTGGAATCATTTATATCAATATGATGACAAATATTACCGGCTGCGCTGTCTTCCTCATTTTTATATCATTGGCCAACCGAAATGTGGAACAACAGATCTTTATGATAGGCTCAGACTACACCCTGAAGTGAAATTTTCAGCAATTAAGGAGCCTCACTGGTGGACCAGAAAACGTTTTGGTGAGTAAACATGGTGATCTGCAGTTTGGAGTTTTATTAACTTAAACGAATGCCTAACAATCCTTAGGAAGCTGTATTCGGTAAATTTATTTGTTTGTTTGTTTGTTTGTTTGTTTATTTATTTATTTATTTATTTATTTATTTATTTATTTATTTATTTATTTATTTATTTATTTATTTATTTATTTATTTATTTAACTTGTATGCCGCCCACTCTCGGAAGACTCAGGGCGGCTTACAAATAGAAGGGAAAGGGGGATATAAAAAATAAAAACAACAGTTAAAAAATTCAACAACAATCATAACAAAAGATGGGGCTGGATAATTCAACAGCCCCAGGCCTGCTGGAACAGCCAGGTCTTGGTCGCTTTGCGGAAGGCCGGAAGGGTAGTGAGGGTCCGGATCTCAACGGGGAGATCGTTCCATAGGCCGGAGCAGCTACAGAGAAGGCCCTCCCCCGGGAAGTCACCAGCCGACATTGGCCGGCAGATGGAATCCGGAGGAGGCCTAGTCTGTGCGATCTAATAGGCCTCAGGGAGGTAATTGGCAGGAGGCGGTCTCTCAGGTAGCCAGGTCTGTTGAATATTCATGAGCCATGTAAATAGGCTCAGTTGGTTAACAATTGCTTCAGCACCTTTTGGAGGTCAGCAACAGCCTCCTGCGTCCTGATTGGCCAGGACGCGGCAGGAGGCTGTTGCCGGCCGAAAGATAGCTTGGATTGGACCAGGGACTTGACAGCAGTTGCTGCCCAAGTCCCGGGCTCCTATTGGTTGCCGTGTTAGTATAAATAGTTTGGCGCGCACCGCGTCCTTCGAATCGCTGTCATACTCAACCTGTTACTAAAGAGTTAGTTGTCGTTCACCCTGTGGTCGCGTCCCTCCTTTCAGTCTTCAAAAAGGTCCAATACCATGTAGGGCTTTAAAACTAACGACTAGCACCTTGAAGCGTGTCCGGAGACCAATGGGAAGCCAGTGCAGCTCGCGGAGGATAGGTGTGACGTGGGTGTACCTAGGTGCACCCACAATCGCTCGCGCGGCTGCATTCTGAAGTTTCTCAACTAGTAAATGATGCAGGAAAAATAATCAGGAGATCTGACTTCATGTTCTGAAATCTGTTTCAAGTTGCCTTATAATCCTACCAGCAGGCATTTTCATTGATATGTGTATGGCACCGACAATATCATTACCTTGAATTATTTGCCCAGGGCACAATGTGTTGATGTAAGCAAAAGTCTTTGTCTTAGTTTAATAAAGCCTGGAATTATTTCTGCAAGTTGTGGGCAGAATAGTAGTTAGTAGTTGTAGTTAAGTTTATTTATAGGCCACCCTTTTCCCTGAGGGGACTCAGGGCGGCTTACAACTTATATAGGAAGGGGAAACATACAAAGACATATAGGACAATACATAATTAAAAGAGTAAAGCAACATTCATTCAACATTCGGGCGGGGATGGAATATAATCTTTAACCCCAGGCCTGACGGGATAGCCAGGTCTTGAGGGCTGTGCGGAAGGTCTGGAGGGTGGTGAGGGTACGAATCTCCACGGGGAGATCGTTCCAAAGGGTCGGAGCTGCAACTGAAAAGGCTCTCCTCCGCGTTGTTGCCAGTCGACACTGACTGGCAGATGGAACTCGGAGGAGGCCCAATCTATGTGATCTAATGGGTCGCAAGGGGGTAATAGCTTAATAAAACATCTTAAAATAACATTTAAAACAGAACTTTCAGCTCTTATTTGCCATAATCTAGCAAAAAGAGGTTAAAATGGATAGCATTTAATGTTTATTTGATGGTCATTATTTCAGACATTTATTTCAGTTTAGGGCAAGGTTGACAACAAAATGTGCTTCTTGTTATTCTTTCAGACAATACCCTTTTACTAACTTCTGTTGAATATGCCTTGAACTCCAGAGTTTTAATTATACTTCCATCTTAACAGTCCTCTAAGGAGCTCTCACTCAGATTCTCTTTTATTTTATACACACAACAATGCTATAGGGTAGATTAAGATGCAGGCTAATGACTGCTCCAAGTTCACCAAATAAGCTTCATGGCTGAGTAGGGATTTTATCTCAGGTCTTGTCAATTGACTTCCAGCAGAAGTGAATAAACAGCACTTTTAAGCTCTCTAGCTATTGAAATAAATGATTTGGCAGTAGCACCGAACAATGAGATGGCCAGGTTTTCTAATGGCCTAATTATTCAAAGTAGTAAAAACATAAATGGGATTAATGTTCCTCTGAGGAATCTTTCCAGATAGGAGAAAATAGGCAATGCAGTGGCAAAATGTGATTCAACGCAAGTAAGACAGAGTCAGATTCAGATTTAGTTTATTTGTATGCCGCCCTTCTCCGAGAGGGACTCAGGGCGGCGAACAACTCAAAGGGGGAAAAGGGAACATAAAGCACAATACACGTAATTAAAATAAACAAGAATCACACAACCATACAAGTCGAGAGGGGAGGGGAACTCATCAACCCCAGGCCTGCCGGCACAGCCAGGTTTTGACGGCTTTCCGGAAGGCCTGGAGAGAGGTGAGGGTCCGAATCTCCGCGGGGAGTTCATTCCAAAGGGCCGGAGCTGCCACAGAGAAGGCCCTCCCCCGGGTAGTAGCCAGGTGGCATTGGCTGGTGGACATCCTAAGTTTGCATAACCACTACTCTAGCACAAGGTCAGCCTTGGAAATATTGTCTGCAGTTGCAATCCGCGTATTTCTAAAAAGGGATATCACAAAAGAGCAATTAAAATAATTATGGCATTGAGGTGATCCCTAAAGAAAAGGCTTTCAAATTTTAAAAGGAAGAGTGGGAGGGACATGATAGGAGTAGATAAAAAATGTTGCATGGTGTGGAGAAAATAAATAACTTCCTCTAATAGTATTAGATTTCTAAAGTAAGAATCTGGAAATTTAGGAAACAGCAATATCTTTGCCTAAAGGAAGTTATGTAGTTATCATGCCTGACTGGAGAAAAAGACATTTGAGAAGCCAATAGATCACTTCTTTTAATCTTTTGTTAATGTTGTATAAGCACAAGAGAGGAATTTACATTGTGGGTGCTTTTCTACTGCTGCCTGGATTGATGGTTTATGCTGTGATCTGTGGCCTGCATTCTTAAAATGATTAGTTGCTGCCCAGCTGCAGAATTATGTTGCCAGAACAATATAAACAGATAGATTGGTCATATAGTAGATGCTTTTTCTGGAGATGTGGGGTGTTTTGGAATGAGAACAACCATGTGAGCACTTTCCTTCAACAGCTTTTTCTTTTTAACCTTTATACCTTGGAAGAACCTTGGAAGTAATTTTCAAGCCCAAGGAAATCCCTGTATAAAGCCTGCAAAAAATAAGAAAACTTCATGATACAATTAATTTCTGACTTACATTATCCACATTTCTGCCATATTTACAGCAACAGCAAACTAGCAGGCTGGCAGCTGAATCATGTCTCATAAAAATTCCATCAGTTACAATTTCTTATGAACCCTAGCAGGCTTTCAGGGAACCCCAGTTGGGAATAGCTGATCTCAGTGGTTTAGCTGTAGAGTATTGATTCATGAAATCTGGCTCTTCCCAAACTCAGCAACTAACACTTGGTGTTAGTTATCATCTGACGATGAGCTGTTTCAGAGACACAATTACAAGATGATTTTATATCTTCTTGTTTGAATGCAAATTTGGCAGAGTGCATACACTGAAAGCAATTAGAATTCTTGTATGTAGAATAAAGTTTATGACTCACAAAAATATTTTGAAATAGTCATAGATAATTGGATGTGTCCCAATTCCCAGATTCAACTCAATTTTGGAATTACAGTTCATGTGCCGTCGAGTTGGTGTTGATTTTTAATAACTACATACACCATTGATGGCAAACCTTTATGGCATAGAGTTCCGAGGTGGCGCAGTGGTTAGGGTGCAGTACTGCAGGCCACTTCAGCTGAACTGTTATCTGCAGTTCAGCGGTTCTAATCTCACCGGCTCAAGGTTGACTCAGCCTTCCATCCTTCCGAGGTGGGTGAAATGAGGACCCAGACTGTGGGGGCGATATGCTGACTCTGTAAACCGCTTAGAGAGGGCTGAAAGCCGTATGAAGCGGTATATAAGTCTAACTGCTATTGCTATTGCTATTCCAAAAAGGGAGCGTGTGCATGCTCGTCAGGTTGCAACCTGGAAGAGGAGCTGCCCAGGGGCCACATGCACCGGCGAGCTAGTCTTCCGGTTATTGCTGTGCATGCTCATGTGATGATCAAGCTGCCCGGCATGCATGCTCACGCCAGAAAATAGAAGACCAGCCACTTAGGGCACACATGCCATAGGTTTACCATCACAGAAATAGACTTTCTTCGTGACCCGACAAAAGCGTGAACGTCAAAAGCGCACCGACAAAACCGCGGCGCTAAAACCGCGATGTCAAAAGCGCGCCGACAACAGTGCGTCGACAACAGCGCGCTGACAGAAGCGCGATTTAAGTTAAGGTAAGGTTTAGGGTTAGGGTTGAGGTTAGGGTTAGGTTTAAGATTAGGGTTAGGGTTAGGTTTAGGGTTATTTTTAGGGTTAGGTTACAGCGCGCTTCTGTCGGCACGCTGTTGTCGGCGCGCTTCAGCGCTCATTCATCGGCACGGTTTTGTCACTGCGGTTTTGTCACCGCGGTTTAGTAAGGCGCGCTTTTGTCGTTCGCGCATTTGTGGTGGAACCGACTTTCTTCAGGATGGTCTCTGCCCAACCTGCTCTTCAGATCTTCAACAGATTATCATTTTAAAAGTCCAAACACTTTATGGCTGTCCTTTTCTTTTTGCTTTCACTTTTTTTACTGTTATAGACTTTTAAGGAACTGGATATTTGCATAATGTGACCAAGTACGATAATTTCAGCCTGGTTATTTATACCTCCGTGAGAACTTTGCATTGACTTAATTGTCTCTTCTATATGTTAAAATTATCTTCTTTCCCCCCTTCTTGCCATCCACATTCCCACAGCAATTTAACTTAAATTTGATTATATCTTTTTTTTTAAACAAGAAAGATAACAACTAATAGAAACTGTTTCAGTAATTAAAGATGCTGAGTTGTCAGCTAGAAAGCTGACATCCTGAGTTCAAGATCCAAGTGCTGTGTGACAGGGTGAGTCCTTTTACCTGCCCCAGCCACCCAGCAGTTCGAAAGCATGCACATGTGAGTAGATAAATAGGTACCACTATGATGGGAAGGAAATTGAAGAGCATTTGGAGACTTCAACTTGTCCAGAATGCAGCCCCGCGAGCGATTGTGGGTGTACCTCAATACACCCACGTTGCACCTATCTTCCGGGAGCTGCACTGGCTTCCAATCGGTCTCCGGATACGCTTCAAGGTGCTTATAAAGCCCTTCATGGTATTGGACCTAGGTACTTGAGAGACCGCCTGCTGCCAATTACCTCCCAAAGACCCATTAGATCGCACAGGGTCGGCCTCCTCTGGGTTCCGTCTACCAGCCAATGCCATCTGGCTACGACCCGGGGGAGGGCCTTCTCTGTTGCAGCTCCGGCCCTTTGGAACGAACTCCCCGCAGAGATTCGGACCCTCACCTCTCTCCTGGCCTTCCGAAAAGCCGTTAAAACTTGGCTGTGTCGGCAGGCCTGGAGTTGACGAGCTCCCTTCCCCTCTTGACAGGTGTGGTTGTTGGCTATCTTAAATGCTTGTCTTGTATTTGTGTGTTCCCTTTCCCGCTTGAGTTGTTCGCCGCCCTGAGTCCCTTTTGGAAATAGGGCGGAATATAAATAAAACAAACCTCAACCTCAAATCGCCTTTTGTGCACCTCGGCATATAGTCATGCTGGCCACATAACCACAGAAATGTCTTTGGACAACACTGGATTCTTGGTTAAGAAACAGAGATAAGCATTGCCCTTTAGAGTTGGAGATGACTGGACATGGGAAACATTTACCTTTAAGTTTTTATCTTAGAATATAAGCTCATGGAGTAGCGTAGTAACTTGGTGTATAATAAGTTTTATAATATCAGGTAAAAAAAATGCAGAACCTTTATTTGCCTCTTTATATATTGGCATACGGGAATTATCAGATGTTCTTTATAATCATGTTAAAAGATTAGATTGCATTAATTTCTTATGTGGATTTGAAAAATGTCCAAATTTCTGTATCTAGATATGCAACTTTGTAGATGCTGCAAAATAATTATCTAGAATTTGCCTATTGGTGGCATATGGAAAGAAGTAAATACATTCCACAACACACACTGACTTTTTATTAATTATTCCTATTATTTTGCTATAAGACTCATGGTAATGCATAACTGACTTTATTCGCTATAGACAAAGAGATGGCACTTATAGACTAAAAATTAAATTATCTGGGTTCTCTGAGTCTAACAATTGGCAACAGAATTCAGAGACACTGATGACATCATTTGGCAATCAGTATCCCTAATTATTTCTTTTACTACTGTTGATTTGGACTTCTACAAGGTTAATTCATCTAAATAGTCAGGGGAGAGGCCAAGACTGCAAAACTGTGCAGGTGCGGTGCGCAACGGGATATCTAACAGCAGCATGCAGAGGTGGATTGGTTCAGGTTCGGCCTGAATTGGGAGAACCAGTAGTGGTGGTGGTGGGAGGCTCCACCCTCCCGGACACTTCTGTGCATGTGCAGAAGCATCGCGCGCACACATGCACAATAGCAATAGCAGTTAGACTTATATACCGCTTCATAGGGCTTTCAGCCGTCTCTAAGCGGTTTACAGAGTGAGCATATTGCCCCCAACAACAATCCGGGTCCTCATTTTACCCACCTCGGAAGGATGGAATGCTGAGTCAACCCTGAGCCGGTGAGATTTGAACAGCCGAACTGCAGAACTGCAGTCAGCTGAAGTAGCCTGCAGTGCTGCATTTAACCACTGCGCCACCTCGGCTCTCTGAGCATACAAACATACTAGTGGTAAAAACAATAGAAACCTGCCACTGCAGCAGAGGCACCAGCCAGTGGGATCAAACATGATTCTGAGATTAGACTCTTTGTCCAGATTTGAGCTTCAATACTTGGGACCATTAGCTTCAAGCCTCAATGCTGCAATCATCATTTGTGCAAACATAAGTTGTGTCTGAAGCCATTGTGAGTTCAAACTGTTGTTAATTTTGAACTGTTGTTAACTTTGTTGAGGGCTATCATATTACAGTCTGTAGTCTACAGAGCTATTCAGATTAGATTTCCAGGCACCTAGAATTTAAGATGTCTGTATTGTATGGGACCTGGACATGATTAAAGCCTGGCCACTTCAGATAAATAATCCACTTTTAGCCAAAATTCACTGGAATCCCTGGACATTCTAAAATATTTGTCTTGGATCCATTCCCTTGCTTTTTCCTCAGAAGTCTTTCATGTCTTTGTTTTCTATTTATAATTCTGTAGTCGTTGATTTTATAGTGACTCATCTGGACCTCTACAGCTAGGAATTACTTCTTGTTGTTGTTCATGACTTTCTTACATATCTTGTCTAATAAAACTATTGTTCTGAGAAAAGACATTTTTTATACTAATATAATACAGTATTTTGTCAAAAATCTTTTTTGTAATGTGCCTTGGGCTTAATGGTTTGCTTTTGTAATATAATCTCCACTCTACTCCTATTAATAAGAAATATTCTGATAAAATCTCAGTAAAATTATAACACAGTGTTAGGATTCTAATTAAATATATAACTAAATTATTAACCCATAAAACTTTTCCTGTGAATTAAGTTCTCAAAAACATGAAATTTACAACTTTTGTGCTATGTGCATTTCAGAAATGAATAATATAAATTTGATGTACTGTATTTTTCGGAGTATAAAACGCCCCCCCCCTAAAAGAAGGCCGAGAAAGTAGTAAGGGTCCGGATCCCTATGGGTAGATCGTTCCACAGGGCTGGTGCAGCTACAGAGAAGGCCCTCCCTCGGGGGGCTGCTAGCCGGCATTGTCCGGTCGACGGCACCCGAAGGAGGCCCAACCTGTGCGATCTTATTGGTCGTTGGGAGGTGAATGGCAGGAGGCGGTCTCTCAGGTAGCCAGGTCCTATACCATGTAGGGCTTTAAAAGTAACGACTAGCACCTTGAAACAATGTCTTTTCTTGTTCCAAAATGTCTGTATTATATAATTGGTGATTTTCTAAAAATTACTTCTGTGTCCCTTTTATTAACCCATAAAACTTTTCCTGTGAATTAAGTTGCAAATGAAATTTACAACTTTTGTGCTATGTGCATTTCAGAAATGAATAATGTAAATTTGATGTACTGTATTTTTCGGAGTATAAAACGCACCCCCCCCCTAAAAGAGGGTGAAAATTTGGGTGCCTCTTATACACTGAATGTAGCCAAAAATTTGAGGCACAGAGGAGACAATGGTCTGTGGTAATCCCTGCAGCTTGAAACAGCTGACTGGGGGTATTCAGGGAGGCCGATCCACCCGCCAATCAGCTGTTCATGCTGAATCAGGCTGCAATAATGTGCTGAAGCTGACCTGCTTTGCTATTTACTGCAAGGACATGTCAGAGTTTGCAGCAGCAATCACATTCAGCAAGCACACACAAGTAAGTGATTCAGCAGGATACAGTAACTTCTCTTTTTATAAAATATAACACATTAAGTAAATATAAAATACCAAAAGCACGTTTTCCAACATGGTAGTTCAGCAGAGAAGTTTCACTTTCAGTTTTAGTTTCAGATATCAGCACAGCATGCAGCTTTAGTACAGAACAAGCCATGCCCTGGCTCCTTTCTGGCTCCTTCCTTGTTGCTCACACAGCAAATACTGTTTGTTTCCAAACAGTTCTCAACTCTCTCACACACTGACAGGACGCTAGCCAGATGAATACCATGAATACTGGTAGGCAGAGGCAGATTTTTTTTTTCTTATTTTCCTCTCCAAAAACTAAGGTGTTCTTATACTCTGGTGCATCTTATAGTCTGAAAAAATACAGTATATTATTCATTGAAAATGTTCATCCTGTTCAATAGCCGAAAAAGGCTTTTGTAGTGTCTTATTGTTACTCTCAGGGTAACATGTCAGATTAAAAATATGAGATACCAAAAATGGGTGGGAAAGGAGGAGACGACAACAAGCAAATCCAGATGCCAATTTTTTAAATTATTTGGAAACAGTCCCCACTGTTCTACACAGAAATTAGGATTGTATTTTAATGCAGTCTTCCTATTAATCTAAAGTAATTGCATTCTTTGAACAATGTTTAATAGTTTAATAGAATTTGTATGCCGCCCACTCCCATAGGGACTCTGGGCGGCTCACAAGCAAGATAAAAAACGTTTAAAAAATTTAAGAAAAGATACAATTATTAAAATAATACACCATCCACTCAGTCTAAGTGAATATAATCAACAGCCCCTGGCCTGCTGGAAGAGCCAGGTCTTGATCGCTTTCCGGAAGGCCGAGAAAGTAGTAAGGGTCCGGATCCCTATGGGTAGATCGTTCCACAGGGCTGGTGCAGCTACAGAGAAGGCCCTCCCTCGGGGGGCTGCCAGCCGGCATTGTCCGGTCGACGGCACCCGAAGGAGGCCCAACCTGTGCGATCTTATTGGTCGTTGGGAGGTGAATGGCAGGAGGCGGTCTCTCAGGTAGCCAGGTCCTATACCATGTAGGGCTTTAAAAGTAACGAATAGCACCTTGAAACAATGTCTTTTTTTTGTTCCAAAATGTCTGTATTATATAATTGCTGATTTTCTAAAAATTACTTCTGTCTGCCTTTTATTTTTAGGGATAATTCGTTTGAGAGATGGATTTCATGATCGCTATCCTGTGAATGACTACCTAGATCTCTTTGATTTGGCTGCCCATCAGATTCAAAATGTGCTGCAGAGAGATTCTGATAACAGCCACGAAAAGAGGAGCAACATTATTATTGGTACAGAAACTGTCGCTTGGGATGGCTTTTCTCAATCTGGTGTCATCTAGATGTTTTAGAATCTCACATTTGAAGAATTTAACTTTGAAAAAGGCTTATTTATAGAAATGATATTCCTGGTACTGGTATTGCTATGATTTACAGTTTCTGGTGTTAAAATGGGGAGTCAGACTTTTAAAATATATTTTAGCAATATATATCTGAAATACATACTAGATAACAAAATGTGATGCATTTTATTTCAACAAGTTCTGTTGGCAGAGAAAGGAATAAAGTTTTTTTTTACAACAACCAAGAAGTAGTTTTAAACGCCATTGAAAAGATAAAATATTTCTTCTATTACAAATCTCTAAATTCTTTACTGATACTGATTAAATATTTGCAACATTTCTTTTAAAAAATTATTGATAAACATACAGCATATATATATACAGCATATGTATGTATGTATGTATGTATGTATGTATGTATGTATGTATGTATGTATGTATGTTATATTTGTGCTGATAAATAAATAAAGGGAGACTAGTATAGATCTATTTCAAGCTATTTAGCTCTCATCAGCTAGCCATACCCTTACTGGGATTGGAACCTGTGCTGTATTGCCTCTTAGGCAGATGTGTTAACCACTGAGCTACAGAGCTCAACTCCTTATCAGCCAAGCCAGGGTGAAAGGTATATATTTAAAGTCACAACCCCTGGTATGCCCCAATTATGGTAGGAAGCTAACAGCTTCCATTATCTGTCAATCGGCTCGTCACAAGAGTCCATCATGACAGAAACCCAATATTTTTACTGTTGCCTTTGTTACACATTTTGTGTTATATTTGTGCTGATAAATAAATAAAGGGAGACTAGTATAGATCTATTTCAAGCTATTTAGCTTTCATCAGCTAGCCATACCCTTACTGGGATCCCAGTAAGGGTATGGCTAGCTGATGAGAGCTAAATAGCTTGAAATAGATCTATACTAGTCTCCCTTTATTTATGGCTAGCTGATGAAAGCTAAATAGCTTGAAATAGATCTATACTAGTCTCCCTTTATTTATTTATCAGCACAAATATAACACACACACACACACACACACACACACACACACACACACACGTCGCTGTCCAGGAACAGCCAAACGTAAAGAAGAATCCTTTTACTTAGTCCAGACTCTTGTTGGCTGCAAGCCCCAAATAAACAAAGAGATAAGCACTTTGGCAGCAAGTCCTACGAACCTAGGCAGCAAATGCAAACAAACTCTGGCAGCAATCCAGTTTGCCAAGTTGATTTCTCTTAATCATGAACGTTGACTTCTGCAGAAAGGCATGGCACAAGCATCCTCTTTTATAATCAGGAGAGAATCTTAATGAGCATCAGCTGAACATAATCACCTCCGGTGCTTACGCAGTTGTTCTTGACGCCGAGTAGCCCTTTGACGGCGTGCATCCCAGAACAACTCACAGGTATTTTCTGGATCACTCATTCTTGTCTCCTCCCCACTGATCCAGGGCTCAGGCGCTTACCTGGTGGCCAACCAGTCTCTCTGCGCCCTGCTCGGAGTCGAAACTCTGTCCAGGGTCCTCCACCTCTTCAAGTGCCGACTCATAAGACCCCTCACTGTCGGAGTCTGGTGGCAGCTCCAACGGCTCCTGCCAGGCCACAACATACATACATACATACATACATACATACATACATACATACATACATACATACATACACACACACACACACACACACACACACACACACAGACTACATTTCACCGAGTTTTATCATTGCAAGGACAATCAAGGCAGCAATCGTAACATAATTAGTATTCCCTTTCAATTGACCATTCTCACTAATTATGTTACGATTGCTGCCTTGATTGTCCTTGCAATGATAAAACGCGGTGAAATGTAGTCTATTTAAAAATATTCAAACAACATCATAAGATAGCTATCAATAAACATGATAATAAAAAAGCATGTATAATTAGAAGTAGTTTGCATAAGGTTTCATGTTTGTGTGTCTTCACTTCCCAGTAGATTCTACATGGGCTTTTTTCAGTCTGTGCCTTATTCTAATATTCCGGCACAGAATGCTAAGGGAATTGTCTCCTGATTATCTCAATTGAGTCACCTAAATCTATATAAAAGGATTTACCTCTGTTTCAGCATTGTTGTTTTGAGACTGGCTCTAATTAGTTGCAACTGTGGAGTCAGCATGACAAAAACGAAGTTTAAGCATAGCAAGTAGCAAATAGCAAGTAGCAATTAGAACTCTTTCTAATTTGGAAATTAGAAATGCATTGAACGAGGAAGACATCCTCGTCTTCTTCCTGTGGTATTTGAGACAATTTTTGTTACATTTATAAGATTAAATAAATAAATACATACATACATACATACATACATACATACATACATACATACATACATACATACATCTTTGAATGAATTATAGCATTTGTGCAGGACAACAATTGTTTAATTAACACTCTGAAATAGAAAAATGCCTTAAGATACCCTAATGCAAAACAGCATTTAACATGATCTAATACAGGTTTCCCAATCTTGACAACTTAAGACACACGGACTTCATCTTTAGCTATGTTGGCTGGGAAATTCTGGGAATTGAAAACCACATATTACCAAGGTTGGGAAACCCTAATCTAATATGTCTTGACTTCCTCACAAAAGCTGTTAAACCTAGCTTCACTGATCTGGAATCTTGCTTTTATAAACAAATGTTAAATGCTCTTTCTAGGGTTTGTATCTCAAGGACAAGGACAGGCGAAACCATCTGTATTAGCACTAGAGATATCTCTTACATGAATATATTGATTCATATTAATCATGAACATTCTTATGAAACAGTTGGACCTCTGCTGCAGCTTTATAGAAATGAGCTTTTCTAAAAATTGTTGACTTCAGCTCTTCATCAACATGCATACTATATTAAACTTTTTATTAACTTGTTAAAGGTAACTTATTTCATAATATATCCATAGGATATGAAAATCAGAAGGTCACTTAGGGAACAATGTTATTAAACTTTATATAATTAAAGCTGTAAACATGCTATTGTATTGTATTCCTCTTACTTTAACAGTCAGTGTAACTTTCCATTCAAAAATACCTCTGAATCAAATGATTACTGAGTTATAATTATACTGCCAGATAAAATGATGGCTATTGCCTCAGTGACAAAGCTCTAAGCATTCTAGACAGGATTTGTTAATTTAAAATCATTGTAGTAATGAATTCATCAGAATGTTTATAATGGATTTTATATGGACAGCCTAGAACTATTCTGTAATAAAAGGGAAAAGTTTAATCATATGTTATGTACTTTTAGCTTCTATGAAAAATTTGTATCATTTTTTTTTACTGTGCAATTGTGACTTGATAGATCAGTGCAACAGCAATTAATTTATCTTATGTTGAATATGAATTCCTTTTCATCAATATTAATTCAAATTCATAATAGGTCAGATTCTAAAACTTGTAGGAAATGTACTTTTGAATGCCATTGCCAAGTTAATAAGTTTTGAAGAGCTGATTGCCAAATATAAATTATGACAAAATATACAATAGAAATCTACATCTCAGCAATTAAGGCAATTAAAGGGACACAATAAATGAATACATATGTGCTACATTTCATAGCGGACGTGCTATATTATAGTAGTGCAAATTCAATAAAAAAGATTGGACATGAACAATAGATTGGTAAATTTTATTTCATTCATTCATGCAGCCTTAGTTAGCAAAACTCCTCATCAATATGTCTGAGAAACTGACATGTTCCAGAATAATATTTTTTGGATTGTGTATGTACTAAGAATTTGAGCAGGTAGCAAGTAAAGTTCATTGGAATTTACAGGAGTCATATAAGTAATACATATCAATAATTCTACTATTGTTTTTCAGGATGAGCAGTGTTATAGAACGTAGAAAATAACAAACAGTAATCGACAGAAATTAAAAACTTGAGAGAAGGGAATGAAAACTACTAAATCTAGTTTACAAATATACTTTTTGAAATCTTTCTGCATTTGCAAATCATCCTTTTTCTGCATCCATACATCACTTTATACATTGAGTTTCATTATTTATTTGTATAAATGTTCTTTAAAGTGTAGACATATTTGAAATATATCCAAACATTGGGACTTATAAAATATAAATTTGACAATATCAAAAGAAAGTAGACTTAATATTTCAGAATGTTTTCTACGTTAAAAGGAAATGGAATATATGGCTCATTCACATCATAGATACCAAAGTCTTTATGTTATCTTGTGTATACTTTTAAATATATTTCTCCTTATAGCTTTCATACATTTTTTTGCTGAACCATTGTTTCTACGTGTTGAATTTTAGTACCAATTTTAGTCTATTCAGTTTCTGTGATAGAAATAGATGTACAACAAACACATGGATAATGACATATTTGGGAAGTATGATTTATAGCAAATTCTGCTTTGTCTCTAAAATTAAGGGTAACCATCTATAGATTTTGTCATTTCTAGGAGAGGCGAGTGCTTCAACAATGTGGGACAACAATGCTTGGATTTTCTTCTATGACAACAGTACAGAGGGAGAACCTCCTTTCTTAATACCAGATTTTATTCATGCCTTCCAACCAAATGCAAAGCTTATTGTTATGCTTAGAGATCCCGTTGAAAGGTGAGCATCCAATATTGCAAATGTTTTCTATTTTTACATATCATTGTAATTAATGTTGATAATTATTTAAGATTAGAGAGTTTCAATTTAGGATAGTCATAGAGATGCAATTTTTGAATAAATGTCACATCTGATTTGGTAAGAGAAATATTATGATTTAAGTGTTCTCGCATATTCTCTGTGTATGAGAGAGTGAATATCTATGTTCGTTTGTGTGTGGTGATGGGTAATTATTCTAGCAGGCCTATGCATTATTTGTCTTGATGTATTGATTTATTTACAGAGATTGTGCTTTATCATTAGCATTTTGACCTTCACTGTATATGTGAAGTTTTTCATCCCATCTAATATTACACAATATTCATGCTTTGTACATATAAACATATATGGCAACAGCTGCAATGATGCTATTGATATTTTGCCCATTTGCGTGCATTACATGTGCAATACATGTAAAAATTGTGGTCGAATTTCATTTCATGTATTTGTAGCAGCCATCTGACATTTTCAAACTCTTCTCTAAAAACATCCCTGCACTTGAACAAAGAATTAGCTATTGCTTTGTACTAATATTACCGTGACCTGTCAAAACCGCGTTCCACAAAAGCGCGGTCGACGAAAGCGCGTATGTGACGTCATCACAGCGCGACAAAAAAGATCGAAAAATTGAAATAAAAATTAAATTTCAGCAAGCCGATTCACATAAAGGTAAGGGTTAGGGTTAGGGTTAGGGTTAGGTTAAGGGTTAGGGTTAGGTTTAGAGCGTTAGCGTTACATTTAGCGTTAGGTTAAGGGTTAGCGTTAGGTTTTTCGTTAGGTTAAGGGTTAGGTTTAGGGTTAGGTTTAGAGTTAGGTTAAGGGTTACGTTTAGGGTTAGGTTTAGGGTTAGGTTTGGGGGGGTTAGGGTAAGGTTTTCGCTTTATTTTTACATTTTTCGATCTTTTTCGTCACGCTGTGATGACGTCACATACGCGCTTTCGTCGACCGCGCTTTTGTCTACCGCGGTTTTGTGGTGGAACCAATATTACTTGTGTTAGGCATCTGTATTACTTTTTCTAGATCTATTTTTAAAGTTGGAAGTGGCATATTTGATATAAATTCTTCATTTACCATCATTCTGGCTACAAGCTGTCTTTCCAGTTGTAAATCATAATGTGTAAACTTCCAGATATTCTAAATTGTCATATGGGAGCACATGAATAATTAATCAACTTGTTCAACTCCTGTATGGCTTACCTCTCTGCTACAACATATGGAGAAAACATACTATTAGATATAACTAGTAGTTCAGAATATTAAACTTCATTTAATGAAAGCTGTCACAAATAAAATTCCAACATGCAATGATTGCATTTTTAAAGTTTACAGTCATTGCTTTAAAATTAATTATTTTAAATAATAACACTTATGCAAATGTTATTTTAATGATTCCTGGGTAGACAAATATAGTCTTCCCATATATCTCTTAGTGGAATAGTTTGCATCCAACATTTTGTATACGAAAAAGAAATGTTATGCCAATCTAATAGAGGATGTTCACATGAGTCATTCTTACCCGTACTAATTGATATAAGTTCTTAAAGTAGCATCTGATCTAGGACAACTGAATGAATGAAAACTAATTTGAAAATAAGGTGAAAAGATTGGAATTTGTGCAATTTCAGGCAGAATTAGATTATTCACTTCCTCACACCATCTTATTACCCTATGGGCCCAGGGATTCGGTATGTGTGAAACAGTGGTGGTTTTCAAAAATTGTTCAAACCTACTCTGTGGGTGTGGCCTCCTTTGTGGGAGTGGCCTGCCACCCATGTGACCGGATATGAAGATGCCAACGACACTTGTCAGAACCACCTTAAATTACCTCACACAAAACACTGGCATGCATAAGAATATGATGTAAACTTATTTTTTAAAAGGCATCTTTGGTTTTCGTTAAAACAACTTCAACACACGCAATGTTCTGATTGCACCACAAACGCAGTAGTCATCCTTACTTTTCACGGAGGCACTGAGTTTTATAAATATGAGCATGATAGTGTAGAATAATCATATCCAAGGACCAGTGGTGGGTTTCATGGTGGAAACCTCTTCTGTAGGTGTGGTCTGCTTTCCGGGTCCACTGGTGGAACCTTTTCTAACTGGTTCAGTAGATTTGATGAACCGGTTCTACTGAATAGGTGCGAACTGGTAGGAACCCACCTCTGGTCAGGGGTCCCCAGCCCCTTGGCTGCGGTCTACTACCAGGGCGTGTCATGTTTGGAATTGGGCCACTCAAGTGGGTGGCTGGAGCATGTCCAACTCAACTTGCATAAGTAGCAGGCTACCAGGCACTCGTGCAGGTGTGCACCGCCTGATGCTTATGCAATTTGAGCTGTATCTCCCCCCACAACCAGGCTGCCAAGCTGTAAAGGTTGGGGACCATGAATGTAGATCTTTAGAAAAGAATGATAAGATAAAAGATTTAAGTAGAACAACTGAAATTATTACACAGCAGCGATATAATGATTAACTTGACTATTTTATTCATCTGCCATAAAAAAAAGTGGAGTAGGAATATATTTGGAATGACTATTATGGTAATAAGGATTTGATTTTAATGTTTGGAAAATAAATTCCACTATTGTTGGGAGAATTGCAGTAGCTTGACAGTTTGTGTTAGTTTTGTCTAGAATGAGGATTACTTGATACTTTCAAACAGCAAGTAAATCAGAAAGAAGCTGTTTCCTTAACATATCTGAGCCAAACAAAGTTCTACTGCGAAAAACAAAATTTATGATATAAATAATATCATTTGTTTTTTTCCTGGACACTGGTTGTTGATTTATTATTTCTATTAACTAGATGGCACAGTTTATAATTGCAGTTCAATTGTTTATGTATTTTTTTCTATTAATAGATTATATTCTGATTATCTCTACTTTGCAAGTGCTAATAAATCTGTAGAAGACTTCCATGAAAAAGTGGCTGACTCATTACAACTCTTTGAGAATTGCTTGACAGATTTCTCTTTGAGAGCCTGTGTGTACAACAACACTCTTAATAATGCCATGCCAGTATGTATATTTCATTTCAGATTTTATATACTGTTCTAAAGCCAAGTATTACCAGTTTCAGAATATATAAGAACCAAGTACTTTATAAAACCCAGTAACTGAAATTGCATATGATTATTCTTAAATAAAAATAATTGCACAGCTAGGCTAGAGATCTTTTCTCCAACATCTGGTTGTTGAGAGTAGTTTCTAAGGACACACATTTTGCAAGAATGAAATGTTGATTTAATTTGAGTGCTATACATTTCTTTTCCTGTTTTAAGTCCCCTCAAGAAGTTGGAGATATAAAAAAATGACACTAATTAGAGTAAGAGGGAAGATTCTTGGAAGCTCATCTAAGATAGAAATAATTTCATCTGTTCTATGACAGTTTGTGCTGTAAATAATTTTAATCTTGTTTTTGTATAGCTCAATTAATTAAACAATTTTTGGGGAAAATTATATAACATGAATTCATGTCTTTTCTGTTGTTTATTCCCATTCTCCAACCTGACCCTTTTCCACGTCCACCTGCCGGTTTATTCTCTGCTAATCACTTCCCAATCAACCATTTCATTTCCCCTTGCATCTCCCACTCAGAATCTTCCTACTATGTGAATATAATTGTATCTGGAATAACTTACTACAGCTCTTTCCCTCCCTCTCTCTCTCCCCCTCTCTCTCAGGTAAGACTTCAGGTTGGTCTGTATGCTGTTTTCCTCCTTGACTGGCTGGCGGTTTTCAATAAAGATCAAATATTAGTGCTCCGATTGGAGGATCATGCATCCAATGTAAAATTAACTATGCACCTAGTGTTCCAGTTTCTTGATTTAGGTATGGATTTTAATTAAGCATATCCATCATTGATTTATTGTGATTGTCTTGTATTTTCTAAGGCTTCCTTTCTCTGTGCTATCTGTCTTCAGCACAGCTGTAGATAGAGTTAGCACCAAATACATTCATTTTGGGAAGGTATTGGAAACTGTCCTATTTCTACAGCTCAAAGCTTTAAATGTAATATTTTAATTAGTTCGTTTGCTATCTACTACTCTATTCAATTCATGCATTCTGATTGTTATTTTGAACTGAGCAGAGTTATCAGCTTTACTTTAATGTAGTCTTTAAATTTCCTTGAATTTTATATGTACACTAATTTTTATTTCAATATAAACCACTTCCAATAACTTTCATATGTATGTTCTTTGAAAGAAGAATTTGTAGGTAGATTTAAGAAAACTAAATGTAAAATAGCGGCAATGTCTAAATAGAAATGGACTTCTGTGAATCAACCCTTTGTCAATGGGAGCAATATGAGTTTTTCTCCATAGTGAGGGGAGGAGTATCCAGGATGGGTTAACTTTGTACTCATTGATTGGACTGAGTGCGATAAGCACTTTAGACCACGCCCTAGTCACCAAATAATACCCAGTTATTGACTCAGTCCCCAACTGGACGGCTGTGTCATCCTGATTTCCTTGAAAAATTGTAAAGAAAGAAAGAAAGACTGATTTAAAGTGCAACTTGCTATTCCTCAGAGGCGTGAGTACCTTGGCGGCCAGCAAAACCCCTGGCAGGGGTAGTGCCTATCACCATTAACCTACAAAGGCGGTGGACAGATTTGGCCACTAGGATAAATCCTGCGGCCACTCAGGGCTTTAACACCCAGGAGAAGGAAAAAGCATCACAAAGCGCCGGCACGCCACTCCTTTAAACAATGGCCAGAAAAAAACCCCTGAATCAGCGCAGGTACCCTTCCTGGGACTTACACAGGGTGCTGGATGCTCTGACAGGCCCTCCCTATGAGCCACTACAAACAATTTCACTCAAATTCTTGACGCTCAAGGTGGCCTTCTTGGTGGCCATTACTTCCCCTAGGCGAATAGCTGAACTTCAGGCTCTGTTGGCCAGGGAAGATTTATGTGTATTCCACCAGGGCAGAGTGGTCCTACGACTGGACCCCTCCTTCATACCCAAGGTGTGCTCTTGTTTCCACCAATCACAAGAGCTGATAAAGTCAGAGGCCTTGTTACCTTGGAATCAAGGTAACCTCTACCACTATAGGCAGGTGGTTGCGGACCTGTATTGCAACCGGGTACCAAACACAAGGGCTGCAAACTCCAGGGGCTATTATGGCACATTCTACGCGAAGCGTGGCCACATCAGCGGCCTCTGCCTCACAGGCCTCCTTGACCAAGATCTGTAGGGCAGCCACATGGTCTACTCCCTCACCATTCATGAGGAATTACAAATTGGACTCCTTCACTTCAGCAGAGGCAGCTTACGGACGTAGGGTATTGCAGAGCGGGAGAGACATCTCACCAGGCATAGGGTTGAGCATAGACCTATATATACACAATAGGTGTGAACGTTTGGGTTTTGGTACGTCCCATCCTGGATTCTCCCCCCCCCTCACTATGCAGAAAGGGCATTGGTACTTACATGATAAGCCTATTCTCATAGTGGGGGAGGAGTATCCAGCCCGTCCCTGAGTTGTAATGTATTGGAAACATTATGTTTTGGTTGTATATCTAGAGCAGGGGTAGTCAACCTTTTATACCTACCGCCCACTTTTGTATCTCTGTTAGTAGTAAAACTTTCTAACCGCCCACCAGTTCCACAGTAATGGTGATTTATAAAGTAGGGAAGTAACTTTACTTTATAAAATTTACAAAGCAGAGTTACAGCAAACCCCCCACCGCCCACCATGAAAGCTGGAACGCCCACTAGTGGGCGGTAGGGACCAGGTTGACTACCACTGATCTGGAGTGTTAAAGAAATACATGAGCAAATAACGGTTTGAAACTACATCAATGTCTAAGAGTGGATGACACATCGAGTCTGATAGAGTTCATCGTCGAAACTTATTACCTGGTGTCTAGGGCGTGGTCTAAAGAGCTTATCGGACTCAGTCCAATGAATGAGGATGAAGTTAATCCATCCTGGATACTCCTCCCCCACTATGAGAATAGGCATATCGGTTCCACCACAAAACCGCGGTCGACTAAAGCGCGCGTGACGAAACCGCGTACCTGACGTCATCACAGCGCGATGAAAAAAGCACGCTGTGAGCGGTAAAGCTAAAATTAATGTGTAAACCTAAACCTAACCCCCCCAAACCTAACCCTAAACCTAACCCTAAACCTAACCCTAAACCTAACCCTTAACCTAACCCTAAACCTAACCCTAAACCTAACCCTAACCCTAACGCTTAATGTAACCCTAAACCTAACCCTTAACCTAACCCTAACCCTAAACCTAACCCTTACCTTTACGTGAATCGGCTTGCTTTCAAAGCGCTTTTTAAAGCGCCCTTTTTTCTGTGCGGTCCTTGTTGTCACGCTGCTGATGACGTCAGTGACGCGCTTTAATTGGGCACGCTTTAGTGGACCACGGTTTTGTCGTGCCACGGGCATATCAGGTAAGTACCAACGCCCTTTCTCATAAAAATTCACTTACCTGTTTATTGAATATTGTATAACTTGGAAAATGCTTAAGAACATAAATAAGCAAAATTAGACATGATTATATATATTTTTTATCGTAGGTGCTCTAAGCGAAAAACAAGAAGCTCTAATTACTAAAAGTCCGGCATCAAACACTAGAAGACCTGAAGATCGGAATCTAGGTCCTATGTTGCCTGTCACAAAAGAAATTCTGTGTGATTTCTATCGGCCTTTCAACAAAAAACTTGCCGAAGTTCTTTCAGATGAAGCTTTTTTATGGAAAAAGTCCTGATTCGACCATTTGAGAGCCAACAACTGCAGTGCTTGGAGAGAGAAATATATATTTTAGAAAACTCTTGTTTTTCAAATGTAAATAATTGCCATTGTGAAGTTAGTAAAATCTGCATTTTCATGTTTCTCTCACTTGCTATTATACAATATTCTTTTCCACACTGGAGCCCTTCAAGTGTGTTAGGGCTATAATCCCCAGAACTTAAGTCAGGGTGGAACTCAGTATTAAGGAATGCTGGAATATGAACTGGATTTCCAAAGACGAATATAATGATTTTTGCAATTTTTTTCTCAACAAAAGAAGAGCGCACAGATAAGTTTGGTTGAAGCAATCTTAAGCCCTCTGGTTTTAAAATAACTGTATTATATTACAGAAATGAGCACTAGATACCTAAAACGCACATTCGTTCACACTTTTAAGTATACCTTGCAATATTTGGAACCTGCTTAAGACGGCTTTTTAACCATTAAAAGTTAATTAATTTTAACCTAGTGGTTTGATTTTTCTTTGACACACTATATTTACTTTAAATGAGGATGACTCCAAAATTAAAGAACTCCTTCCCAAAGAATATTAGACAACAATAAATACAGTAACAATTAAATTTCCTTCATTACGATGTTCCCATGGTATCTAGGACAACTGTCTCATTTCATAGGTAAAATTGTATTTATTGTATTTGTATTTATTTGTCTTGTATGCCGCCCACTCCTGAAGGACTCCGGGCGGCTCAAGGGAAGGGGGAAGACTAGACAAAGACAACACTTTAAAAACAAAACCGCAACATTCACAATTTCCGCGGGGCTGGATGTTTCACAGGCCCCCCGGCCTGCTGGAGCAGCCAGGACTTGGTGGCTTTGCGGAAAGCCGGGAGGGTCGTAAGGGTCCGGATCTCGACAGGGAGATCATTCCAGAGGGCTGGAGCTGCAACAGAGAAGGCTCTCCCCCGGGGGGGTCACCAGCCGACATTGGCTGGCGGATGGAATCCGGAGGAGACCTAACCTGTGAGATCTGATCGGTCTATGGGAGGTAATCGGTAGGAGGCTGATTAAGAATACATTGTTTCCCCTCCAAGTAAATACAGTATTTCTCAGTAGGCAGATTGGACACCCACAATAAGCCTGTGAAATTTACCAAAATTTAACTTGAAGTACAGGGCGGGGCATAACCTTTTCCTAGGGGGTCACAGCAACACTTGTAATAACAACACAAATAATTCATACACCATTCGAAAGCCCATCAAAAACTGAGTTTATTGACACGATTTAATAGTCAGTATGACCACCATTAGCCCTTCGAACAGCATTCAAACGAGGTGGATAAGAACACAACAAATCTTCAAACAGTTCCGTTCGATTTTCAGGGCGGGGCATAACCTTTTCCTAGGGGGTCACAGCAAGATCGACAGCAGTTTACAACTTCCGCGACACCTCATTTTAAAGCCCATAAAAAACTGAATTGAATGAGCTATTAAATGTTAAATTTGTTTCGGTTGAAACTTTGAGAATGAATTTGGAAACTGTGTTGAAAAATCTGGAAAATCGAACGGAACTGTTTGAAGATTTGTTGTGTTCTTATCCACCTCGTTTGAATGCTGTTCGAAGGGCTAATGGTGGTCATACTGACTATTAAATCGTGTCAATAAACTCAGTTTTTGATGGGCTTTCGAATGGTGTATGAATTATTTGTGTTGTTATTACAAGTGTTGCTGTGACCCCCTAGGAAAAGGTTATGCCCCGCCCTGTATAATGAAGCAACTTGTTTAATGGAATGTTTTATTTAATTGGACTCCAGGCATAATGATATTACTATTAGCAGCATTCCAGTAAATCATTTTCTGAGGAATATCCACTTTCAATAACTAAATCCAATAGTTTTGATGCGAGTTTATACAGAATCAATACATTAAAGCCATTAAACGTTCCAGATTAATTTACAGTAAAATTGAATAAAAATATGTGTGTGGGAAGTGATAAAATGATGTCTTCCCGTTGCTTTACTTAAGTGTTATTTCAGTCTATTCAACATGGTATAAAATCCGAAGCCTACGGAAAAGAGTGGGAGTTTACTTCGAAAAGTCTTCAATTTTGTCTCTGAGGAAATAGCTGAAATAATTAAAAATGCAAACAGAATTAAATGTAGCAAGCCAAATTTTACCTGATTAAGAAATATTGACTAAATTACTTTTGTGTTTCGGGCCAAGAAGAGCTGTGCCTGATTGACTTTTGATCAGTTTCATTAGTTGAAAACCTGTTTTCCGTGCAAGAGCAAAGCACAATAATAGTAATGAAAATAGAGAAAGAAGGAAAAAAATAACCTGAGTCTGGCAATTTAGAAAGGTAGCTCTTCAGTATGTTTTTAAATTGATATTAGGGTATCATCTACCATTAGATAGAATGTGGAAGAGGCCCACAATATTTTTTTTAATGTGAAGAATCACAGTATTTTTTTATGTGTTTTATTACCTTTTCTTACTCCAGTAGAATATAAGTAGAAGAAAAGATATTAGGCCTGTGTCCATCATTTTATCCAATAACAGAGTTATTCTCTAAAACCTGAACAGAATGGAACCAAAGTTGATGTGACAGGAAAAACCTTATCAGAAAAAGCAGGTTTGAAAATGGAGTCACAGCTGGCTTGGGATCCAAGACAACACTGTTTGTATGCCAGTTATTTATTTCTTCAGTTTATACAAAGCATCTAATATATTTTACTATGCCTTGATCTTCACACAACTACTAAAGCAAAGGAGAATAGTACAAAAATTATCTTCTTCAAGGTGTATTTTACTCAGATAAACATGGTTTTCTTTCCTTCTGGTATCCTTTGTTCTACTCCCCTATTTCTGACCCTTTTTAGTTATCTTTTCCACTTTCAAGTCCAGTAGTTGAAATATATTTGTAACAATATAGACCAGCTTGTGGTGAATCTCGTGGGAGCTGATTAGAACATTTTCTGCTATAAACAACTAATTCTGTGATGCAAAGAGTTCCTTGTTTGATTCAGGACAGAGAAATCAGCTGAAAGCAGCTGATCTGGGCCTTGCTTACAGTTAAAATGTGACATGAAAATCTTGACAGATTGCCCAGTTTGAGAAAATGTAAGAGGGGAAAAACAAATATCTCAAAAAGAGCATAGACCTAAAGGACAATGTGGACCATAAAATTACTAGAATAGAGAGGGAACAATACTTCCTTTTGTATCTGTCTCACCCATGGTAAGTTCATTTCAATTTTTTTTCCAATTGCCATTTTTCCCCAGCCTGTTTGACCATATCCTTGGTATTTGTAGTCTGTTTTTGTAGGTCTTGGAAGGTCTGCTGATGATTACACTTTTTCCTGTGCGCTGCTCGGAGAGTCCAAGCATGGGTTAAACGCAGCCAATCTGCTCAGGACTGAATTGAAACTTTAACCAGGGCCTATCTCCCCTGTCCTTTGCAGCCCCTTTGGAATTTTTTGGATATTTTTTATGGACTTTTGTTGGTCAACTTCTCAACGTGCAACAGTTCCATGCCTTCATTGAAAACAACTGGAGACTGATCAGCACCAGAGGCATGGTTAAAGTTTCAATTCAGTCCTGGGCAGATTGTCTGTATTTAACCCATGCTTGGACTCTCCTCTCAGTGCACATAAAACAACCTACCTTCAGGTAAGCCAACGGTCAATTTGATTTATAGTTAGGCTCTGTATTTTCATTTTAGCTTGAACTTTGATTTGAAGAAGACTCTGTACTCTGCTACTAATTGCCTGCTACAAATACCCTGATCAAGGCTGCAGTTCCAGGGGAAAATATCTTACCGCCATTTCAGTGAACAGATTATAAAGAAAAGGTAGACTCACGCTGATGAGCTAGAGACCTGTTATGACTCAGCAGAAGTTTGCTGTGAATTGAGTTGGGATGCAGGAATAACAATGCAGTTGGGGCTCGTTAGTGTCGTCTTTTGGAGATAAAAGGACTGATGGTGCCACACCCTGGTTGCAGAAGTCAACGTTCGTCGTTCGTTTATGGAGAATTCAGTTCCGTTCCTGTTTGAGTTTGTGAGACACTTGGATAAGTGATTTTGCTTCTTGAAGCAAAATCTTGGTGCTGTAAGAGTTTTGTTTCTGCATTCTGCTGCGTAATCCTTGTTTGCAAGAGACTTTATCTAGGTTTATTTTGGGCTCGCAGCCAGCGTGAGCCGAGACTGATAAAGGCTTTCTTTTGGCAAGCTTTGTGTGACTTTAGTTTTGGAACAGGCTAAGTGGGGGCCAGAATAGAAACCTGTCATTAGAATCTCCTGAACGTGGCATACCATAATAGTAGCATACACCCACTTCATTATTGTCTCTTTCTGTTCTACTGGTATTAGATTTCTTGCTGTCTATTTGTTTTTCTGATGTAGCATGTAAGAGCAAACAGTATTTCTGTCTCTCATATATGCTTTTATCCTTTTGTTTCGCTGATAAGAATTATCTATCCTCTACAATTTTAACTATATCAGGTAAAGAGCCGAGGTGGCACAGTGGTTAGGGTGCAGTACTGCAGGCCACTTCAGGTGACTGTTATCTGCAGTTCAGCGGTTCTAATCTCACCGGCTCAAGGTTGACTCAGCCTTCCATCCTTCCGAAGTGGGTGAAATGAGGACCCAGACTGTGGGGGCGATATGCTGACTCTGTAAACCGCTTAGAGAGGGCTGAAAGCCCTATGAAGCGGTATATACGTCTAACTGCTATTGCTATTGCTATGTAGTTCTGAGTTCTTGTTACGTTCTTTGTTTGAGTTGTTGCTATGCTGGAATCAAAAGACTGAAACAAAGCCTGATTTCTGATTTCAGTACAGGTAGTCCTTGACTTACGATCACAATTGAGCCCAAAATTTCTGTTGCTAGTGAGACTGTTGTTAAGTGAGGTTTGCTCCATTTTATGACCTTACTTGCCATAGTTGTTAAGTGGATCACTGAAGTTGTTGATAACATGGTTGTTAAGTGAATATGGCTTCCCCATTGACTTTGCTTGTCAGAAGGTTTCAAATGGTGATCACATGACCCCGGGACTCTGCAACTGTCATAAATACAAGTCAGTTGCCAAGCATCTGAATTTTGATCATATGACCATGGGGATGCTGCAACAGTCATAAGGGTGAAAATGGTAATTTGTCATTTTTTCAGTGCCATTGTAACTTTGAATGGTCACTAATCAAACATTTGTAACTTGAGCACTGTAGTGAAAAATGATTAGCAATAGCAATAGCAGTTAGACGTATATACCGCTTCATAGGGCTTTCAGCCCTCTCTAAGTGGTTTACAGAGTCAGCATATTGCTCCCAACAACAATCCGGGTCCTCATTTTACCCACCTCGGAAGGATGGAAGGCTGAGTCAACCTTGAGCCGGTGAGATTTGAAGCGTTGAACTGCAGATAACACTCAGCTGAAGTGGCCTGCAGTACTGCACTCTAACCACTGCGCCACCTCGGCTCTTAGCATTTCCCCCCTTTAGACAATTTGGGAGTTGTTGTTCTGCTTTCCATATAGCAATATAAGTTGCTAGGCATATTGGGAACAATACGAGTACACGGGCATTATTATTAGACTGATAAAACCAAATCCAATTACACATGATGATGCAACTTAAGCATACTGTTCTAACTGAACCAATTCTATCACATGGCACTTGCTCAATGATTTCTGGGCTAAAAAACACAGGAGGTCCCAAAGAGAGGCGTTACTGGTTGTAGCTTGGAATAAACGGGATTTTCTTTGGGGAAGTTATTTTATTAAAAAAAATTCCTCTGATTACTGATTGAATGAGGAGGTGGCAATGTAGCATTTTAGTACATTTAAATGACGCACAGCAAAGAGCTCTTGAGCTGGGTTTGGTTTTTTTTTGCAGAAAACATATTTAGTTTCCATATAGCAATATGAATTGCTAGGCATATTGGAAAGAATATGAGTACACGGGTACTAATTATGACCTTTAAAGCGCTCCATGGCTTAGGCCCAGGGTACCTGCGAGACCACCTACTGCCATCGGTAGCCTCCCACCGTCCAGTGTGATCCCACAGAGTTGGCCTCCTCAGGGTGCCGTCGGCCAGACAGTGTCGGCTAGCGATCCCCAGGGGGAGAGCCTTCTCTGTGGGAGCGCCTTCCCTCTGGAATGAGCTGACCCCGGAGCTTCGTATAATCCCCGACCTCCGGTCCTTCCGACGCGCCCTAAAAAGTTGGCTTTTCCAGCAAGCCAGCCTGGCCTGAACAGAATAAAATAAATTATTGATCATTGTTAATTTTAATTCAATTTTTTAAAAAAATGTTATTGTCAATTCTAATTGGGTTTGTTTGGGATATTGTATTTAATTTTTTTTAACTTTTGTATTATGTGTTTCTTTTAATGTTGTACGCCGCCCTGAGTCCTTGGGAGAAGGGCGGCATATAAATCGAATAAACCTAAACCTAGTTCTCAGTGCAGTGGAGAATGTATCAAAGTAACAAGGATGCCAGTTATACCAAGTCTTCCTGCAACAATTCATACTGCCAAATATTTACAAATTCTATTATGTCAACAGCAAGGCAACTGAGAACACGTGAATACACAGTATGTATACCTGCGTGCAAACTCACACACACACAGCAGAATCCTCTATATTGAGAGTCAAACTTGTGTCGTCATGATGTTGTTACATGACGTATCGTGACCCCCCCCCTTTGCTAAACTGGGCATGGGCATGGCCAGCACATAACGCATCCAGCCTGCGGGCGTGGGTTTGACACCCCTGCTCTATTCACTTTTTTTTAAAGTATGTATTTTACTTAAATAAATGACTGCATTCTGCATTATTTTATTCCCAGAAATAATGATAAAGCCCATGTTCCATAGAAGAACGGTGGTTCTGGAAGGGATGAGTTGTTCTGTACCTTCTTGGGAAGGAGAATCTCAATGGTTGCAATTCTCCATTGAATCTCCACTGCGAGGTGGCGCAGTGGTTCGGGTGCAGCACTGCAAGCTACTTCAGCTGACTGCTATCTGCAGTTCGGCGGTTCAAATCTCACCGGCTCAAGGTTGACTCAGCCTTCCATCCTTCCGAGGTGGGTGAAATGAGGACCCAGACTGTGGGGGCGATATGCTGACTCTGTAAACCGCTTAGAGAGGGCTGAAAGCCCTATGAAGCGGTATATAAGTCTAATTGTTATTGCTATTGCTATTTTCCTTTCTTCTGTTTTTTTTAAAGTGCACTTGATTGCAAATGCACAGTTTGAAATTTACATTTTCCTTTGGACTTTCATCTTTAACTGTTAATCGGCTGGTTGAATGCAGATTTATTCTAACCCCTTGCTGGATATTAATACAAATATTTTGCCCATTTTTACTGCTTTATTTTGGACTTGTGAATCGTGTTAGCTTTTGCCATATGGAAGTCATTGACGAAAAGACTGGGTAGTGAAAGTTATTTTATTTGATGTACATTTACATTCACTTTTTACTACAGAGATTTTGTATTCTATTAGCTTTAAAAGCTCTGGTCTTAGTTATTTTAACCTCTGATGGATATTTAGCAATAGCAATAGCAGTTAGACTTATATACCGCTTCATAGGGCTTTCAGCCCTCTCTAAGCGGTTTACAGAGTCAGCATATCGCCCCCAACAACAATCCGGGTCCTCATTTTACCCACCTCGGAAGGATGGAAGGCTGAGTCAACCCTGAGCCGGTAAGATTTGAACAGCCGAACTGCAGAACTGCAGTCAGCTGAAGTAGCCTGCAGTGCTGCACTCTAACCACTGCGCCACCTCAGCTCCCCCTTTTCACTTTTTATTGTGGGAAATACTATCTCAATTTTTTCTGCAATCATTCTGTTATGATTCCTATACTTCTCCTGTCCTTGAGAGGAACTGTATGCATTGTAGTTTAGCTCCAAGAGAGTTTGGGACTATATTAAAATGTAAACAACAATAACTTAAGGATTTCAAACATTATACATCGTATATTCTTTATAATGTCCATAAAAAGAGATACAGAAGAAAGGCAAGAGCCAGATCAACTTAATATTAAAGTCCTTTGGGAAAAACAATTGTTTTAAACTTTTACATTTTCAAGTTCAAACTGAAAATCTAAACAAAAAGTTTGACAAATTGACAACTATTTTAATTCAACTTAAAGATGGCATTCAGATACAAGTAATGGCAACCTAATTTGGATGGCAACCTAATTTGTTGCTGGCAGAGCCTGGGTCGAAAAATTCAGATTCATTGGAAAAGGCTGAAAAGAACCTCAATTCAAAAATCTTAGAGATGACAGAACCAATGAGGGATGAACTGGACTTTCTTAAGACGATAGATGGAGATTAGAAAATAATTAGAACCACATCAGAAAAAGATAAACTGCATTTAACTTGTAGGAAGCTTCATTGAACAAGAAATGCTGTAGAGATATTTACATATGACTTTGAGGAATAAGAGGTAATTGTTGGTATAAAGCAGACGTAAAGTGAGATTTGGACATTAAGTGTGAAACCTACTGGGCCAAGCGGGACAGCCTCTTAGAGCCCCTTTACTTCTATATTGAGCCGAGGTGGCGCAGTGGTTAAATGCAGCACTGCAGGCTACTGCTAGATCAGCAGTTCAGCGGTTCAAATCTCACCGGCTCAGGGTTGACTCAGCCTTCCATCCTCCCGAGGTGGGTAAAATGAGGACCCGGATTGTTGGGGGCAATATGCTGACTCTCTGTAAACCGCTTAGAGAGGGCTGAAAGCCCTATGAAGCGGTATATAAGTCTACTACTATTGCTATATTAAAAGCCACATAGACAGAGTTGGAACTTGCAATAGAAACAGGAAGCCTGTGCCTAACCACAAGATGTCAAAATCTATGTCAAAAGTCCAAGGTTCAATTAAAGTCCATTAATAACACGTACTCCATAAACAAAAGGAGAAGTAAGACCCCATCTCCTTATAAGGCTTTCTCCTCAAGGTAACCACTAAGAAATGTGTTAAGTATTTCCGTGTTGCAATGCTTTTGAGAATGTATAAGAATGCGTGCTTCGATAATGAAGGTTGTTCAGAATTTGCAATGCTAAGCCATGGGCTAGCTTTCTGAACTTGGCTGCCAAATAAACTTCTCCTGTATCCTGAGAAGTCTAAAGCCTGTCATTTTCTGCAACAGGTAAAGATATCAGTAAAAACTTTTTAAGGAAGATATCAAGATATTTGATCCAGATCAGAGATACCGATTGAGGTGATTTATAGTCGATCAAAAGCTATTGTGGGCTTTCTATGAGCTAAATGCAAGGATAGATTGTTAACAGGTCTCTGGCTTTACCTGTTAACAATTTTTTATATAAATTGTAGATAGATGCCATGTCAGATTGATTGGGTAAACAGAGTTGTGAAAGTTCATGAAATCAGCCTGTTTTGCCAGGGGAGAAAACTATTATTCTTGAAATATACTGTATTTATCAGTATTTATCTGGGGGAGGAAATGACAATCTTTCAAGAGACAAAAGTTTTTAATGCGCACTTTTATGTCTTCTTTATTCAGCTTAATTTGTTCTTGTATTTTTTTCTCTCTGGGGGTTTGTATTTTAACTTTGTGAATAAAATAAAATAAAATAATGAGGAAAATAAATAAATAAAATGACTAAAGATCATCTGATTTCCACAAAGCCTTTATGGATAGTGATGGATTTATTTAATCCAAAGGTTATCTTGTTCCCATGTCCTTAAGAATTTTCTCCCTGTTATTCTCAAGGCTAAGGAGATGGTGAAAACTTCCAGGGCATTGCAATCTAGTTTGGCAGAAGTAATAGTACTAGCAACAGCATTATCTCCTCAAATCCAACCATTTTTGCAATGACCCTCTGCATCCAAATGATTTATTTTGTCAAGTTGTTGCCAGATCAAGCACTACTCCTTCAGTATACAACATAATTATGACTTGCATTTAGGTTCCATTCATTCCTTTAAATTATAGGAATCAAGGGGGGGGGGGGAATCCAGAGAAACTAAGAAAAGATGGATAAAAAGAAATAAATCCATTAATTTCTGTTTAGTCATAAAAATGGAGTACCAAACACAGTTTCAACAAAGCCCTATATAACAATTGGAAGACATCGTATGCTAGCCTTGTTCTAAGAGAAACAGACTTTTACATTTGGGAAGAAAATAAGGCATTATTGCCTGTTGATTCCACTACTCTGGCATGCCTTTCTTCAACGTAAAAATCTTAATTTAAACAAAGAAGTTGCTTCACCTTTACATCTGTCATCTTGACAAGAATTAATAAGATTTTCTTAGTACTCTAAAGGCGTTTGGTATATAAAAGGCATTAAACTCTTTGCGAGAAACTAGAAAGTAATCTTCTTTAGAAGAAGATTCATGGACAATGAAGATTGTCCATGGACATATGTTTAATGTTACCCTGATCATTGTCCTCAAACAGGGCTTCCAGCCAGACCTTTGAAAACATCAGACTCAAGAGTGAGACAGAAAAAGCTTATACTGTGCTGCCATCTTCTGTCTACTAAAGAGAATGTTGTTCTTTTTTTTTTGAGAAATGTTTTTATTGTTTTAATTAAACAGAAAGAAAATAGCAGTTAGACTTATATACCGCTTCATAGGGCTTTCAGCCCTCTCTAAGCGGTTTACAGAGTCAGCATATTGCCCCCAACAACAATCCTGGTCCTCATTTTACCCACCTCGGAAGGATGGAAGGCTGAGTCAACCCTGAGCCAGTGAGATTTGAACTGCTGAACTGCAGAACTGCAGTCAGCTGAAGTAGCCTGCAGTGCTGCATTTAACCACTGCGCCACCTCATCTTTCGTTACATCTTGTTGAAAGCGTATCGATTGGTTACAAATATATTCTGCGCCTTTCTTCCTTACATATACTTCATTTAAATCATGTTATACATTTTAAATCAAGAAAGAAAGTTATACATTTTACTATCCCTGTACCTTAATTCTCATTTGGTTACTATTGTTTAAACATGTTTTTTATCTAGGATCATTTATATTAGAAGACACAACCATCTACGGGCGTTCATTTGCCATTTCAATATATCTCCAATATCATTACACCTTTATGACATATTCTAAAACTAATTCGGTTAAGTGGGATATCTGAGCATTCCCCCCCCCCCCAACACACCTGTATGCATCATTAAATATTGTCCATTAACATTTCATTGTTATCGTTGTAGTTAACTAAAGGTGTTGTCCTTGATTATGAATACTTCTGATAATAAAACCACTAAAACATGCATTTTTTTTCTTTCAAATTTTATAAGAGCCAAGGTGGCGCAGTGGTTAAATGCAGCACTGCAGGCTACTGCTAGATCAGCAGTTCAGCGGTTCAAATCTCACCGGCTCAGGGTTGACTCAGCCTTCCATCCTTCCGAGGTGGGTAAAATGAGGACCCAGATTGTTGGGGGCAATATGCTGACTCTCTGTAAACCGCTTAGAGAGGGCTGAAAGCCCTATGAAGCGGTATATAAGTCCACTGCTATTGCTATTGCTATACTGCTTCTAGGCAGCCTGAAACAGTATGGCGGAAAGAATATCATATACATTTTGTTTTAAAAAATTTAAGTTACAGAAATCTGAACATTTTATTTCGATTTATCACTATATGACATGTATTTTATATTGTTGCACAAAGAGTAAGAGAGAGTTATGAGAGGACAAGAATGACAGAAGCAGAGTGACCAAAGAAACCAGCCTTACTTTAGTGATGGGAGTATTGAAAATTACCATACAATCAATGAATATGGAATTTCTTTTAGTCTGTAAAGGATGGTTCTCATAGATACTGAGATATTTATGTACAATGCAGCTGAAACTTCTCATAGCATATTTTTAAGGAAGGGTTGGAAGTGGGGAGAATGGGGATGTATCTTTTTCTTAACCTTCATAAAAATATAAATACTATGCTTAATACTACAAAGATAGCAAGTTTCTTATACACATCCCATAAGATCTCTGCATTTTGTCTCTTCACCTGGTCCTGGCAATCCTTTCAATCTCTTTATTGGAGTCAAACAGATAACCGCAAAGGTATTATTTCAATGCTGGGGAAGGGTGGAAGTTGTATGGTGCCAGTTCTGAATAATGGGGAAAGACAATAAGATCCAAATTCATAATTGCTTCTTGAGTGTCTCATGTGATGTACGAGGCCCAGTCAAATTTCTCCTTGCAATTCTAAACTCTGCTTAATCACCATTTCAAAGTTTTGAGTGTTCTGAGTTGATAGTGGTACAAGATTTAAGGATATGTATGTGAAAAGCATCTGCATCCTCAAAACTGTAACCAGGTTTCCTGCCAAAAAAAAAGAGAGAACTTTTATGATAATTCAATACTGCAGGGTACTTCTGCTGATTGCCGTCTGCCAGCAGTCCACAGTTCAAGTCTCACCAGCTCAAAGTTGACTCAGCCTTTCATCCTTCCGAGGTTGGTAAAATGAGTATCCAGATTGTTGGGGGCAATATACTAACTCCGTAAAACCACTTAGAGAGGGCTATAAAGCACTGTGAAGCAGTATATAAGTCTAAGTGGTATTGCTATTTCAGGGAACAATGCTTTGTTTCTGGGTCAAAATGATGAGCCCGTATTTTGTTAGATGCATGTTGTTGAGCAGAAATGTCTTACTTTCATTCTTGTAGCATGACGACAATTGCTGGCAACTTTCAGCACATGAAGCTTTCACTTTTGCTGTCAGCATGTAAGAAATTCATCTTGCACAAACCTTCCAATTTTAAAGAACATCAATAACATGACCCACATTTCCAATGAAATACCAAGCTTGTCACCTTTGAGTGATCTGCCAATTGTCTTTAATCACACCATTAGTCTTTCTGAAATTCAACAGTTAAGATCACACATTGTCCACTTCATTCTTGATCACACATACTTTATATTGCCAAAGTATTTGCTTACCCCTCCAAATAATCAGAATCAGGTGTTCCAAACACTTCCATGGCCACAGGTGTATAAAATCAAGTACCTAGGCAAATGTTTTTACAAACATTTGTGAAAGAATGGGTAGCTTTCAGGAGCTCAGTGAATTCCAGCGTGGAACTGTGATAGGATGCCACCTGTGCAACAAATCCAGTCGTGAAATTTCCTCGCTCCTAAATATTCCACAGTCAACTGTCAGCTGTACTATAAGAACGTGGAAGTGATTGGGAACGACAGTAACTCAGCCACGAAGTGGTAGGCCATGTAAACTCATCCAACATCAGTGTGTGACCTCACAAATGCACTTCTGGAAGAATGCCCCAAAATTCCCATAAACACACTCCTAAACCTTGTGGACAGCCTTCCCAGAATTGTTGAAGCTGTTGTTAAAGACTGTATGATAAAGTGGGCACAAAATTTTGAAGAACCAATAATGGAGAAGATATGGGTAAGAAATGTAAAATTCACGCAAGCCCAAAATCTGAGAGAGAATTTTTATGAGATGTTTTATAGATGGCGTTTAAATCCTAAAAAACTGGCCTGTATGTATCCGAATTTACAACCTAAATGCTGGAGATGTGATTGTGTTGATGCTACATATATATGGTAGACTTGTAAAAAGGTTAAAGCATTCTGGATAAAAATATGGTGGATTATGCAAAATATTTTTAAAAAGAGGATAAAGTTTACACCTCAGTTATTCCTGTTAGGTATAACTACTGATTGTACTGTTATAGAGACTAACTTGATTTTGTACTTAATAACGGCAGCAAGACTGTTGGTGGCGCAATACTGGAAGAAGGAAGATTTGCCTACTATTCAAGAATGGACATTAAAAGTCACAAACTTAGCAGAGATGGCTAAAATATCAGCATATCTCAAGGACCACTCAGATGAGAAATATAAACTGGAGTGGAGAAGATGGATTGAATATATTCAAAATAAATAGGGGACTAAGAAATTCCAGATAGTTTACGACTGAAAAAGCGAGGAATGATATAATCTGTTTAGAGTTAGTCCAACAAAAGAGGAGTTAAAGCACAAATGAAAGATGATACTAACTTTCTTTAAGTTTATTCTAGAATATGTTTGTTAAAGATTTATACCCTGTATTTGCTCTGGGAAGTTGGGGGGGGGAGGTTGGGGGGGGGGTTGGGTTCGGGTGTGGAGGGTGGGGGAGGGGAGGTAAATATTTGCAAAAGCTTTTTTAAAATTTTCAATAAAAAAAGAGTTGAAGCTGTTATAGCTGCAAAGGGTGGACCAACATCGTATTGAACCCTATGGATTAGGAACGGGATGTAACTTACAGTAAGTTTATATGCGAGTAAAGGCAGGTGAGTGAATACTTTTAGCAATATAGTGTATCTTTTCCCTAGTAAATAAACCTGCAGTTGGTAAATTGAAAGAACTTGTTCAGCAGTCAGAATTCATTTAATTAAATATCCTGCTTAAAGGATATTTTACAAGTACTTACTACATTTCCATTTCATGAACGACAGCAACCAAAGTTTGGTGTACTGGTTAAATTGCTGGCTTAGAAACCCAGAAATTGTGAATTCGAGTCCTGTCTTAGGTATGAAAGCAGGCTGGGCCACGTGGGAGCAATCACTCTCTTGACTCAACCCCATTTCACAGGGCTGTTGTTATGGGGAGCATAGAAGGGTGGTGGTGGGGATAATATTAAGTAAGTTTACTGCCTTGAATTATCTACGTGAATTATCTACTTGAATTTATCTAATAAAGTGAGGATAAAATATAAACAAAAATATAATAATCAAACTTAACATTTTCACTCAACAAGTTCCCACTTGTGATAAGATTGTAGTGAGACAATGAGACAACACACAGTTCATATAGTTTGTGTGACAGAAAGAGGATGAAGACAATAGTTCTTTGAGTAAAGATTTATGTAGATAGCAGGCTATTTTAGTTTGGCAAGATTCTGTCTATAGACATGGAGCAATAAAGAAATCTGCTTAGAAGAGTCATCAGGTATCCTTACTGGTTTTTGGGCCTGGCATTGCTAACTGAAATAAAAAAGGGGGGTGCTAAACAACTAATCAAAGGATCTAATGCAGGAGAATCAAACTCGATTTCATTGAGGGCCACATCAGCATTGGATTTGACCTCGGGAGGCAGGGTGCGGTTGGCCAGCTATACATCACTCGTGTCAGGGATGCCTGTGGTGGCCTGAGAGCTCTGCCTGCAAAAACGGGCTGTTTCTAGGGTGACCCTGTGGGTCATATCTAAGCACCCCGCAGGCTGGATCTGGCCCCCAGGCCTTGAGTTTTCCACCCCTGATCTAATGGATCAGTGCTGCCATTCAACCCTTATATACCGCTGGCCATTTTCTTTTTCTTACTTCAAGGTGATAGATTTACCGCAGATACCAAATGTAACATTCTATGGAAAACAAGAGTAGAAGAAAATGTATCTATTGGATCTGGTTTCAATATAACATAGCAGAGGTGGGTTCCTACCAGTTCACACCTATTCGGTAGAACCGGTTCATCAAATCTACCGAACCGGTTAGAAGAGGTTCCACCAGTGGACCCGGAAAGCAGGCCACACCTACAGAAGAGGTTCCAAAAATTTTTGAAACCCACCACTGGTCCTTGGATATGATTATTCTACACTATCATGCTCATATTTATAAAACTCAGTGCCTCTGTGAAAGGTAAGGATGACTACTGCGTTTGTGGTGCAATCAGAACATTGCGTGTGTTGAAGTTGTTTTAACGCAAACCAAAGATGCCTTTTAAAAAACAAGTTTACATCATATTCTTATGCATGCCAGGGCTGTGTGTGAGGTAATTTAAGGTGGTTCTGACAAGTGTCGTCGGCATCTTCATATCCGGTCACATGGGCGGCAAGCCACTCCCATCCGGTCACATGGGCAGCAAGCCACTCCCACAAAGGAGGCCACACCCACAGCGTAGGTTCGAACAATTTTTGAAACCCACCACTGTAACATAGGTACAAACAAGTACAACTGATTCTGCTTCTGCGTTTTAATTTTTAGAAGTGGTATATTTCTGGGTTTTAAGGGGTGAAAAACGCTATACGGTCTAAAGATGGGACAGCTATATACATTGTAAAGTTGCTGGTACTGCAGCCATCACTACAAGTTCTAGTAAACTAGAACATTTAAGGACTGTAAAAGGCAGGTTAGGGGGGAGGTTAACTTGAAATCTGTGATAATATTTGCATACTCAGATTTAGGGCCAATCTTGTTGTGAGCTCAGATACCGCATTAAAGTTTCCACGTTATATTGGTTTTAAAGATATTTTTAATTCAGTTACTTTAATTCAACTCAGTACATAATTGAACAGCTAAGGGCTTTGTTTATTTTATTTCTACCATTTATATTCTGGTTTTTGCCTCATAAATCATTGAAGAAAGCTATCCCATTTTATATTAAAAGATCTGCAACAGCTGCCTAAGATTAATTGTGATTAAGGGCATAGGCAGCATACCATATAATAACAAATATTTAACCCAACCTTTAGAAGAGAATAGGCTGTTCTCTGAGCTTGGTTCTTTTCTTGCAAATATTTCATTACCATTAACGTAGGAGCCACACATTGTTTCATGCTTAGCCCGCCATATCAAGCAGAAAAGTCATACTTTTAGTGCCTTCTATCAAATTGTGTGTCATCTTCTTGATCCCAAAAGATCTCAGTGTCTGCCTATGGAATAACATCTCTCTGGAAATCCAACTCCAGTGGGTTTCACAAGGCTCTGAAGACTTCGAGGTTCAAGGTTCATTTTATTTATATGCTGCCCTATTCCCAGCGGGACTCAGGGCGGCGCACAAACCCAAGGAGGGGAAGGGAAACACAAAAACTACAACAAAAAGTACAGGGCATTTAAAACAACCAACAGCCACACGATTTGAGAGGGGAAGGGAACTCATCAACCTCAGGCCTGGTTTTTTTTTTTTTTTTTTTCACATTCCATTTGCAATCATTTATATACAGGGTATTTACTATATAAAAAAAAAGAAAAAAAAGAAAAACAAAGAAAAAGGGAATAAAACGAACAAGTAAAGAGAAAACACAACTCATCATTCACAACCCCACCCTTGCATCCTCCATACACCCCATCTACCCCCTCCAACTTTCCTTTCTCCCTCTAACACTCCCCTCCTACTTCCCTTTCCCCTCAATCCTTCCTTCTCCCCTTACTCCCCGGACACCCTCCTTACCTTCCCCTTACTCCTTCCTTACTCCTCCCTCTTCTTTCCCTCTACCTCCCTCCTTGGTGTATGCCTTTATTCGAGTGTTGTTTGATCTGATAAAAGTAAAATGAACCAAGGAAAAAATAATAATAATAATGATAAAAAAAAAGAACCACCGTATATAAATACATTCTTGTTCTTATTAAAACTATGTTAACACCCCCCCACCCCACCCCCCACAATCCCCATCCCTAATCCTCCCGACTTCCCAGGGCCCACACCTGGCACTACCTTCTGTCTAAAATATCTTGTATACATATGAATTAAAAAATAAAAGTATATATCAAAAGAAAAGAAAAGCAGAGAAAGGAAAAAAAAAAAAGGAAAAAAAGAAAAGAGAAAAGAAAAAAAAGAAAAAAAAGAAACCACTCTTGTATTGATCTCAGCCCCCCATCTTTATCTATGCTTAAATAGTATAAATCATTCTATCTATATTTTATTCTCGTCTCTTACTTCTTTGCTATTTACCCCAACCTTCTGTAGACTCTCCCGTTCCCTTCCTAAACCTCATGATCCCTTCCAATAAAATTTAAGCAACGTGGTTCATGCCATATATTCAAATATAACTTTACAGACAAGTAATCAAACTTTCCCTTCTAGTAAAATTTAAACAACGTAAATAATCTTTCTTTACCCCTTTTTCAAACAGTAATTCAAAATAATAAATAACTTAGTTCATTCCACATTCATTTTATCTTCATCCCTCACTTGTCTGATATTTACCACTATCAAATTTATACTAGCATTTGTTTAAAATATAACTCAGAGTGAATTGTAGCATGAATCATTCCACATATTCCAATAATACTTTCAGCAAGAGTCAGTTAACCTTCTATTTTAAGGTAGTCCCTTCTAACAGAGTTTAAACAACATAAGTCATTCTGCATTCTTTTTACAGTTATCTTCCCAGGCGGCTTCCTGTTCTAATAAGCTTTAAACAACGTAGATTTTGCCCTCTTCCCTTGCTTGTCTGATATTTACCACAAATAACGTAGTTCATTCCACATGCATTTTACCCTCATCTCTTGCTTGTCTGATATTTACCACTATCAAATTTATACTAGCGTTTATTTAAAAAGTAACTCAGAACTATTACAACCAACTTTCCCTTCAAATAAAAGTTAAGTAGCATGGATCATATTCAAATAATACTTTCAGCAAGAGTCAGTTAACCTTCTATTTTAAAATAGTCCCATCTAACAAAGTTTAAACAACATAAATCGTTCCGCATTCTTTTAACCACTATCAAATTTATGCTAACGTTACTTTAGAATCTAGCTCAAAGTAGTTTCACCCAGCTTTCCCTTCTGATAAAAATTAGTCCACTTTTTCTACCGGAGAGAGGTCTCAAACCCCCATTCAGTCCTCAACTTTAGGAAGTCTTTTGAAGTATCTAAATTCTCGATCTGCGTTCTTCTGCTTCTCTGAGGGAGGAGGGGCTGCCCCCTCCATCTTGCAGCCGCATGACCAGCCGTTTGCTTTCTCCTTCCGCTTGTCTCTCCTCTCTTCCAAGCGCGTCAGGAAGACCCGCCTTCAGAATCCTACAATAGAAATCTTGAGCCTCCGAAACAGAGTTAAGACGAAATCTTTGATTCTCAAATGTAACTGTAATACCGGCAGGGGCCTCCCATCTGTATCGAATCTGTTGACTCCTAAGCTCCTTAGTTAAAAAGGTGTAATTCCTTCTTGCCTTCAACATCTGAAAAGGAATATCTTTGAAAACAATCAGGTCCTGGCCTTCAACTCGAAAACCGTTATTATGAAACTTTTGCACAATCGCATTTCTAGCTTCTTTTGTGGAAAAATGTATAATTATGTCCCTCGGGAGTTGTCGCTGTTCCGCTATCAATGAGTTCTGGCGATAGATTTTCCGAATCTGCCAATCAAAGTTAAGTCCCGGGCTTCCCAGCGCATGGCTGAAGGCTTCAGCAAAGGTCTGTTTCAAATCCTCTTGCTCCTTTTCACGGAATCCTCTGACTCTAATTGCAGATGCCTTCCTGTTAAAATTTAACATCATAAGCTGATCTTCGTTATTTCTAATTTTTTCTTGTAAAATTTGAATATTGGTAGTCAAATTAAAATTAGCCTTCTCCAGACTTTCCAATTTGTTCTCTATTTCAGCAGAGTAATCTGAGAGGGCAGACACGGCTGCAAACGTATTCGCCTTCATTTGATTAACTTTAGATTTTAAATCATCATAAAGTTGCAATACAAATTCCTGAATTTCTTGTTTAAAGGCATTAAACATTTTAAAGAGATATTCCTGTGTTAAAACTTCTCCAGTAGAGGGCGTAGGAGACAAAGGCTGTGTTTCCAGAAAAGATTCTTTAAATTCCTTAGATACATTTGTAGCAAGACGCTTCTTTGATCTGGGTGCCATAATAAATAAACAAGTAAGCAGCGCTTCACTCCCCTCTATTTCCAAAGAAAAAGAGTTTAACCTCAGGCCTGGTTTTAACGGCTTTTCGGAAGGCCTGGAGAGAGGTGAGGGTCCGAATCTCTGCGGGGAGCTCGTTCCAAAGGGCCGGAGCCGCCACAGAGAAGGCCCTCCCCCGGGTAGTGGCCAGATGACATTGGCTAGTAGACGGAACGCGGAGGAGGCCTAATCTGTGTGATCTAATGGGTCTTTGGGAGGTAATTGGCAGCAGGCGGTCTCTCAAATACTAAGGTCCAATACCATGAAGGGCTTTATAAGTGACGACTAGCACCTTGAAGCGTATCCGACTTGGTTTCCTCAGTCATTTGGGTCACAAGAAATGGGTTGGCCCTATGGTTTAAACTACATAGGAATCATAAACAATTGAGCTAATTTTACTTTATTGGAATGCTATAATGTCAGAATCTTCTAAGTCTGAAGGTACAGTTCTCTTCCCCTTCTCCTTTAACCCTGAGAAACTAGAGAGGGTCTCTTCCAAGTTTCTTGCCCTTCCCGCTATCCAGCTGTGAGCTGTGCTGTCTCTTATCTAACCATTTCCTGAGTGATTCATTTCCTGCATGGCTGTGATAAATAAAAATCCGCAGTTGTTTGTCCCAAAGGTGCTTTCCCACGAGGTAACTGGGCTTTCTGGTTTTTCTTCAAAGACATTTTGCTTCTCATCCAAGAAGTTTCTTCAGCTCTGACTAGATGGCAGGGAATGGAAGGGTTTATACTCCTTTCAGAGCTGGTCATTTGCATCCTTTTAGAGGGTCATTGAAGCACTTGGAGGTTTATCTGTGTCCTCAGGGTCACCTGAGTGGTGCAAATGGGCATGGAGTCTTCTTGAAACTGTTGAAAGGACTGTGTTGTAGACTGGAGATAGATGATGTCATACAGAGGTGGGTTCCTACCAGTTTGCACCTATTTGGTACAACCGGTTCGTGAAATCTACCGAACCGGTTAGAAGAGGTTCCACCAGTGGACTCGGAAAGCAGGCCACACCTACAGAAGAGGTTCCAAAATTTTTTGAAACCCACCACTGGTCCTTGGATATGATTATTCTACACTATCATGCTCATATTTATAAAACTCAGTGCCTCTGTGAAAGGCAAGGATGACTACTGCGTTTGTGGTGCAATCAGAACATTGCGTGTGTTGAAGTTGTTTTAACGCAAACCAAAGATGCCTTTAAAAAAAACAAGTTTACATCCTATTCTTATGCATGCCAGTGCTGTGTGTGAGGTAATTTAAGGTGGTTCTGACAAGTGTCGTCGGCATCTTCATATCCGGTCACATGGGCAGCAAGCCACTCCCATCCGGTCACATGGGCAGCAAGCCACTCCCACAAAGGAGGCCACACCCACAGAGTAGGTTCGAACAATTTTTGAAACCCACCACTGATATCATGACTGAGACTCTCCATAGACATTTTGCAATTGTTTAGATATTGTCCAACCATGCACAAAATTTCTCACTAAATATCTCTTTTTTAGGATTTGTGCAATACAATTGGAAGAGTTTCCCTCCCAATTCTATAATAAAAAATAACAATGTTATTTGGATTGCAGAGTCTTGCTGTTTTTGGTTGTGTTTCAAAGGTAAAATTATCCAAAGGTGAATTGAACCTCATTTTTACAACACTAGAGGGCGCTCATACTACATCTTGTATCAATATCACCCAACCTAATCGCTGCTTTTTAAATTCAGAGGAGTTGGAGTTTTAACTGAATTAATTTAAGGCAGTGCATTTCATGTACATAAGCATTTAGATGCAATGTATTAGATGCTCCCCACTAGATGTTCTTCATTTTAGATCTAAATGTATGAGTGACAAATGAAGAGCCTGTAACTGCAGTTATATTTTGCTATTAAATTTAAGTTTCCTGAACTGTTATCCTAGTCCATCCTTTCTCTCAGTATGGCACACAATTGTCCTGTGGCTACATGTTGGGTTCAGAAGGAAATTCATGGAAATCCAGACAGACCTCAGCGTGTCCCTTGTTGCCAAACTAGCCGTTGCCATGGTAAATGTTAAACACATGTTAGCGATGGTATCACAAAGATCTATGGCATCACAGAGCCTCATAAGACAAGTGAAACCAGGGCTTTTCATATGCACCAACATTGCTACAATCTCCTCAGATTCAGAGAGCAGCTGCTAGGATTCACTTAAAGGAGCTTAAATGCTGTAGGTACAATGTGCCTTTGAAAGGTCTTTGAAAGGAAGGGGATGTCCTCCGCGAGCTGCACTGGCTGCCAATTGGTCTCCGGACGCAATTCAAGGTGTTGGTTATCGCCTTTAAAGCCCTACATGGCTTAGGACCAGCCTATCTGCGAGACTGCCTACTGCCATACACCTCCCAACGGCCGATAAGATCCCACAGGGTGGGCCTCCTTCGGATACCATCAGCCAGACAGTGTCGGCTGGCGGGCCCCCGGAGGAGAGCCTTCTCTGTGGCTGCTCCGACCCTGTGGAATCAGCTACCCCCAGAGGTCCGGACCTTACCCACCCTCATGGCCTTCAGGAAAGCTGTTAAAACCTGGCTGTTCCGGCAGGCCTGGGGCTGTTGACCTTAGTGTTAAGGTCCAGCCCCAATTAGAACGTATGTGTGTTGTGAATTTTAGACTATTTTTTTACTTATTTTGTTTTTCTTTTTTCTTTCTTTCGTTGTAAGCCGCCCGGAGTCCTCCGGGATTGGGCGGCCTATAAATTTAATAAATGAAATGAAATGAGTATTTATTTTCCAGGAGATTAATTGTACATGTTAAGTATTCATTTAGTATTCATTAATATTCATGATGCCAGCAACAGCCTCTTGCTTTCTGATTGGCTGAAAGCTCTAGAGGGTGTTGCCGGCCTAGAGTTACAGTTGATTGGCCGAGGGACTGACGTCAGCGGTTGCTGTCCAGTCCCCGGCCGGTGATTGGTTAAACCGTTCGTATAAATACCTTTGGCGCGCGTTCTGTTCTTTGAATCGCTGTCAGCTTAGAATAAATCAGTTGTTTGTTGAACCCTGGCTGCCGCGTCGTCCCTCCGTCGATATTTAAAAGTACACATAGAGTGTTGCTGTGAAGGCAACAAACAAACAGGGAACCTCAGTAGATTGGGATACTGTTAGATTTCTGTTTGTTTTAAAGGCAGTTTCAAAGCCTGTGAATAAGTCACTGGGGTGTGTTGTAAACACAAACTTGCTTCTGTCTTCCAGAATGCCTTTTCTTTTTCACTTTGTGGCTTAACGTGAAATTCATCACAGGAAAGTTTTGGCTCAGTTCCTCTTGCAATGTTACTGCTGTTAGTCCTGTCACAGTTGAGAATAAGCAAGAATTGATTATTTGCTTACTTTTTTTTTGTGTTTTGAAAAAGGAACTGTCAGGCCTGCATTTATATTCCTTTTAGAATTTTGGCCTGCCACACTTTCTCTTATTTCATTATGCTGTTTCTTTAAGTATAGTCGATGGGAGGGGGGAATTAGAAGGAGTAGGATTTTGGAATGTATTGTTTTTCATTCTTTGCTAGAAGCCAAGGTCATCCTTTGTCTCTGCACTTTCACACCTGACCGGAAGAAGCTGGGCATGGACGCCAGCGTAGAAAATGGAGATTGGACCATGTGATGGATTGTGGGTGTGGGGCAGGGCCAGATTTTCCTACAGGCTAACTAGGCTTCAGCCTAGGGCTTCAAGATAAAGAGGGGCCTACATTCAAATTGTTAGCAAAATTAAAATTACACTATTCTAAAAACAGTGAACACTAAAACACTGAACCGAAAATAAGGAGAAATTCTACGCATATGACTAATAAACAAACATAAAAATGTATTGGTTAAGATCATTCCAGCGCTGCGGCAGTTGGGGAGCCCGCCCACGTTCCCGACACCGGCGGTTGGGCGAGAGGCGCGGCCGCTCCCAGTAGCCGCCCCGTCGACGCAGAGCCCACCAGCGGCCAGGCAGGTGAGGGCGAGGAGGCCGAGCCGGGCAGCTGAGCACAGCAGGCGAGGCGGCTGGCTTCGCTGCCTTTGCCGCAGAGCAGAGCCGCCCTCCGTCGGGAGGCCAGCTATATATATTGATATATATCACAGTAATGATGTATTTTATTGTGTCTCATGTAATTTACAAACTTAAAAATGGGAGGTGAAAGGGCCTCATAAGTGGAATAGCCTAGGGCCTCTTTTCATCTAAATCCGGCACTGATGTGGGGACAAGATCATGAACTTTTAACTGGGTTCTGATGTAACTTCCAGAGTTGGGATCCCACATCTATCTGCCAACATGCCTGCTTTATTAAATTGGAACTTTAAGCATAGTTTTGCCTTCGATTCTGATTCGATTCTACATGGGATTTGGAACGCTGACAGGAACCTTAGAATAGATCTCTTGCTTAATGCCTATCTTACATATCCTGTTATTGAAAGATTCAATTTTTCTGGATTCTAGCCGTTGATTAATGTGGGGACCGTCCAACTTTGGAAGAAAAGACTACATATAGTGCATATCGCAGCATGAATTGTAGATGCAATAGGTTAGATTTGTGTAGAAATAATGGGGAAATGATTGTAGGTACTTTTAAAATGATTTAGATTGCCAATTTGTCTTACTTACAAGTCTGCATTAAAGGCATAAAAAAAATTACCTATAGTTTAAAGTCCTTCTAAAGAACCATATAGATTCCGGACATTTATTATTGAACGATAAATATGATATTATATTAACTTTTACAATGAACATTTAGCTAATTATGGAGTGCTATTACTACTTGGTTCAAATCAAATCCAAACTTTATTACAGCCTTTGGGCCAGAAAACACAATAATGGAATACTTAGGCCTGTAATTATTAATCAAACTTTTAAAAAGCAATAAAATTACATAAAATATATTATTATAGTAACTGTAGTACAAATCAGTTCAACTGTAGGTAGGAAGATCAGAACAAATGATAGCACAAAATCTAAAAAAGATATGTCTGGGTCCTGATGAAATAGAAGCAGGGAATATTTTTTTAAAAACATGATAGATAGATTCTGTTTTCTACTAGAGTTATTTTTTTTAACATGGGATAAATATATAGAGTATCTTCTTTGATCTTCTGTATAGAGAACAATAAAGGAACAGTTTAATATAACACTGTGCACTTGACCATAGGACAGGTGAAACTTCTGAAGGAAAATATGTCAAAGAGTGTTTATATTAAACGCTCTTGTGTTTAAGTACAATAAGATGAGTAAATTATCTAGATAAATGGAACCATTAAGTTGTTCTCACACAAGGGCAACAGCAATCCAGGAAAATATCCATGCCACATCAGATTCAATATCCATGTTGACCACTGATGCTTAGATTCTGATCATATATGATAATCTTACTCCTTGACATGATACATAGTTGTTGTGGCCCGGCAGGAGCCATTGGAGCTGTTGCCAGACTCCGACAGCAAGGGGTCTTATGAGTCGGCCTTGGAGGAGGTGGAGGACCCTGGACAGGGTGTCGACTCCGAGCAGGGTGAGGAGAGACTGGTCGGCCATCAGGTGGTGGCAGAGCATTGGATCAAAGGGAATGTTCAGGAAAACATTTGGGAGTTGTTTCAGGATGCATGCAGGCGAAGGGCTACTCAGCATAAAGAACAACGGAGTAACTACAGGAGGTGATTACGAGTAGCTGATGCTGATTAAGTTCCTCTCTTGAGTATAAAAGAGACTGTTTGTGCCATGCCCTGGTTGCAGGAGTCAACGTTCTCGTTCACGTTCATGATTCAGAGAAACCAACTTGGATAAGTGGTTTGCTGTGAGAAGCTTGTTTAATTGCTGCCAGAGAGCTTATCTCTTTGTTTATTTTGGGCTTGCAGCCAACAAGAGTCTGGACTGATTAAAACATTCTTTTGTACATCTGTTTTGGCTTTCGTTCCTGGACGGAGAAGGGGAGGGGGTCAGAACACACAAGTTATTTGATAGCATCAGTAAGGAAGAGTCTGTTATCTCGGGACAGAAATAGAGCAAAAGTGGATAGCAAATCTGTTTTGAGATTCATATAGGCCCATGATTGCGAACCTATGGCGTGTGCCAGAGATGGCATGCAACACCCTCTCTGAGGACATGCGTGTGCCATCCGCCAGCCAGCTGGTCTTTGGGTTGCGCATGCCCAGCGGGTGGTGTGTATGCATGGCGTTTGCACCAGAGGTGGGTTCCTACCAGTTTGCACCTATTCGGTGAACCGGTTCATCAAATCTACCGAACCGATTAGAAGAGGTTCCACCAGTGGACCCGGAAAGCAAGCCACACCTACAGAAGAGGTTCCAAACATTTTTTGAAACCCACCACTGGTCCTTAGATATGATTATTCTACACTATCAAGCTCATATTTATAAAACTCAGTGCCTCTGTGAAAGGTAAGGATGACTACTGCGTTTGTGGTGCAATCAGAACATTGCGTGTGTTGAAGTTGTTTTAACGCAAACCAAAGATGCCTTTTAAAAAACAAGTTTACATCCTATTCTTATGCATGCCAGTGCTGTGTGTGAGGTAATTTAAGGTGGTTCTGACAAGTGTCGTCGGCATCTTCATATCCGGTCACATGGGCGGCAAGCCACTCCCATCCGGTCACATGGGCAGCAAGCCACTCCCACAAAGGAGGCCACACCCACAGAGTAGGTTCGAACAATTTTTGAAACCCACCACTGGTTTGCACGCATTGCATTTTGGAGTTAGGGCACTCTGACCAAAAAAGGTTAGCCATCACTGATATAGGACAATGTTTATTAAATTGGTGCAAGGATTCATCACCTCTATTGAAGAACAATGCAATATTAAAATTGCATCAAACAACCATGAGGAGTGATAGCAGAAACAAATGTGTCAATTTTAATTTTGTAAGTAAATGTAAATGTTGATAAATATAAACCAAAGGAACAAAAGCTCTCTTGGGAACCTCTATAATTTTTAAATGTGGCTCCTGAGACAAAAAAAAGTGAAAGAAACACTAATGTAGGGCATTATAATCTGGATATTAGTGTTAGAGTAATATTCAGACATAATTTTAGTCATTGTATTTGTAGGTGCTTTTTTATGCATTGCTTTTATCTACCATTCTATTTCTTTTTGTTAACAGCTAATGGTGAAAACAAAACAATTATTTCTTACAAGATAAAAAGAGAAATGTAATTACAGAAAAGGAGGTTAATTGTAAATTGCTTTCGGCACGTACAAGAAGAGCTTAGCCAAGAGCCGAGGTGGCGCAGTGGTTAGGGTGCAGTACTGCAGGCCACTTCAGCTGACTGTTATCTGCAGTTCGGCGGTTCTAATCTCACCGGATCAGGGTTGACTCAGCCTTCCATCCTTCCGAGGTGGGTAAAATGAGGACCCGGATTGTTGTTGGGGGCAATATGCTGACTCTGTAAACCGCTTAGAGAGGGCTGAAAGCCCTATGAAGCGGTATATGTCTAACTGCTATTGCTACTGCTATTATTAATAGAAATGAAATTTGTTTAAGCATAGACCACAAGCAGACGTGAATAAGTTGAGTAATTGATTCTAATGAAAAATCACCCTGATAAACATTTTTTACAAACCTATGAGCTCCCTTCAGATTAATGACCACCATGGTGGATTCCTCTTCCTGCTTTCCCTAAGTTCATAAAACAGAGAGTCGGGCATCATCTGTTTTCTAGAGCATTTCCAAATTGTGCTATAGTACAATAGGAAGAACATTACATGAATGGAGAAGCAATCATCTTCACTATATTGAATCAAAATATAATTAAATTAAAGTCTAAAGTTTACACACACACACACACACACACACACACAGAGTGAAATGTATGTATGTATGTATGTATGTATGTATGTATGTATGTATGTATGTATGTATGTATGTAGTGTCACAACCCCTGGTATGTCCAAATATGGGAGGAGGCATACTGCTTCCTTTCTCTGTCTATCGGCTCGTCACAAGAGACCATCCAGACAGAAAGCCAATATTTTTACTGTTGCCTTTGTTACATTTGTGTTGTATTTGTGCTGATAAATAAATAAAGGAAGACTAGTCTAGATCTATTTCAAGCTATTTAGCTCTCATCAGCTAGCCATACCCTTGCTGGGATTTGAACCTGTGCTGTATTACATATTAGGCAGTTGTGTTAACCATGAAGCCTAATATGTAATACAGCACAGGTTCAAATCCCAGTAAGGGTATGGCTAGCTGTTTCCAACTTCCTGCAGGCTTCCCCAGTGACATTCTTGTAGGAAGCTGACAGGTAGCAACAAAAACCAACCTACCTTCCTTCCTTCCTTCCTTCCTTCCTTCCTTCCTTCCTTCCTTCCTTCCTTCCTTCCTTCCTTCCTTCCTCCTCCCTTTCTCTGTTTCTTCGTCTCTCCTCTTCCTTCTGCACCCTACAGCATTTGGTGTCATCTCTTGACTGTGGTGACCCTTTTCTCTTTCCATCGGCATAATTACTCTGACAATTTTTAAAAAAGAATTGTTTCATTTTTTTTAACCACACCCCTTTATATTACTGTTCTCACCTCAGAACTCTTTAAAACCCCTGGAGGTTCTATCATTGAATTACAGGAGGAGATAATTTAAAAATAGCATCACGTGATTATCTGGACTATCTGACTATCTGCTAGGGCAAGGCTGGCCTACCTGATATCTGGTGGCCAAAGGATGGGCCAGTCAACATGTAGACACAGGCAGTTATGACTCTGAAAGGAAACCTATAGCTTATTTCAGTTGTTTGAGTACCATCAGGGTAGGAAGTGGTTGAAAAATGAAATAGGATGGGCAAGAACTAAAATATAGCGGTTAATGTATTTGACTTACAGCAGAGAGGTTCAGTTTTTACTGGATCTGCAGACATAGCAACTCACTTGGTAACTTTTAACCTAGTCTACTTCACAGGGTTACGGTGAAGAAATGTAGGAGGATGGAATACTTGAATTCATGAGCAAAGATGTGATATGAATAATGTGCATGTGTGTATAGCAATAGCAATAGCAGTTAGACTTATATACTGCTTCATAGGGCTTTCAGCCTTCTCTAAGCGGTTTACAGAGTCAGCATATCTGGGTCCTCATTTCACCCACCTCGGAAGGATGGAAGGCTGAGTCAACCCTGAGCCGGTGAGATTTGAACCGCTGAACTTCAGCTAACAGTCAGCTGAAGTGCCTGCAGTACTGCACTCTAACCACTGCGCCACCTTGGCTCTCTTATATATCAGAAAAAAGATATAGAAAGCAATAAAAAAAATATATCCAGGCCTTTCTTCATCCACCTTCAAGTTATTGCTTCTGTAAGAGCCAGGGAGGAGTCAATCCCTTGCTGCTGGGTGAGGAAGGGACTGAGGAATTGTCATAAAATGTTCAACATGACCACCAACTGACCACAGCACCAGGCCAACCATAGCAGCAACTTAAAGTTGCCACAACCTTTGTAAATTTTGTTTCCTCATGAGTTATGGGTACCAGATTTTGGCTGCATTCTGTACATTAGCCCATTTGAGGTTCAAAAATCGATGCCCTCTGATGTAGCCCTTTGTCCAGTTAACACTAATGACAATGGGCTATATCAGGAAATATAGTATGTGCTAGATTTTAAAGTAACACGATTGCACTTGCATACTGTTGCTTTTTTAATTCTAGTGTAAAAATAAGAAGCTGAATATATTGATAGATAGTAGAAATACACCGAAGGGAGGAGCAGAGGGAAAGAAGAAAGAGGGGTAGAGAGGGTGGGAGAGAGGAACGGAGGGAGGGTGAGATGGAAGGGAGGGAGTGTATTGGGAGAGAGGAGTGATAGAGGGGGAGGGGAAGTAGGAGAGGGGAATGTTGGAGGGGAGAAAGGAAAGTTGGAGGGGGGGTGAAAGAAAGGGTGTATGGAGGGTCATTGGGTTTGTATTTTGGGGAGTATTTTTGAGAAGGATGGCTGTGTTTATTGCTCAATGTTATATGGCCCCAGTTATGCACAGTATATATGTGACTGTATGAAATGAAAATGAAAATAAAACATATTTGACTAATGACAATGAGAGTTCAGAGACATTTTTACTCACCTGTAAAATAAACTCTTGCTATATGTATTAGGTTTTGTAGTGGGGATGGAGTCTGCATCCGTTTTGGACATTCACTTGATATCCATTCAGGGCAAACACCTGACTAGTTCACCTAAAATAGGCTATAGGTTTCCTTTCAAAATCATACCTGTCTCCCATGCTGCAGAAAATCCCAGATGTGTAAGGCCATTGCTTCATTGACTATGGTTCTTCGCTATCCCAAGGAGACCCCGGTCCTGCGTAAATCAGTAGATCAACAAAATGGATTGTGAAAAAAGAAATCTGCATCGTATCTCTTGGGAGGAAAAGTATCCCTCCTCGGTGTAAGCAGTTTGTTTAAGAAATACTGTGTGTTTATAAAGAGAATTGTTTACCACAAGAGGGCATGAAACCTTCAGGAATGTAATTTGAAAAAGGAAGAGTGTAGGAGAAAAATGTGTGTGTCCCTGCAACAAATTGGCTTTAATTTAGCATGAGATTTCGCACCACCAGCCTACATTAACAGTTTTGCTTCAAAGCACAGAAACAGTGGAGTTATCCTTATTCTTGTCTGGGTGATCTTTGTCTTAGTTTTAGAAGTTTCATAATAAATGGCATTATGCTTATAACATGCCCAAGGAATGAAATTTTATAAATTATAGATATAGAAACCTAAGGTTGCAGGAAAAATAATGACTGATTATACGAGAGATTCACTGAGTTCTTAGACTTATTTTGTCCTGATATGTTCCTTTATTCCCCCCCCCCCAAGGCTCAGCAGATTAACCATATTCATTTTCTCATTTCATTACCCCCTAAGCCTCCAGTTTCCCTCTTCCTTCCTATAAGAAACATTCTGCACACCAATCTGTAACTAATAAGCAAAATCCACCCACACTGTAAAATTGCAGGCTTATAAAATCGGACTCCCAAGTAGTTTGGAGCACAGGTATTCATAAACTCTTTGAACCCCAGAATTGCAGAATTAAAAGATCCAAATGATGCAGGAGGGGGTGCACAGGTAAACCCACCACTGGCTGGCCAGTTTAGGTGGTCTTACTAGAATGGACTTTATAAATTCATATTAGCTTGGCTTTTCATTCTAGTGCCCTGGAGTTCCAAAGTTGACTTTTAGCTGGAGTGAACTTTCTCTCCAACTTCCTCATAAGTATTAAAAATAGGGCTGAACAGTGTGGCAAGACCCTGTAAAGGAGGGGCACAGGAAGCCAGACATGGGTGAGAGATAGAACAGAGGTAAAAACTGCTAACAGCTTAAGACATTATAGGAACTTCTCTTTTTTGTATTTCTCCTATGTACTTCTCTGTAACATTCCAAATGAACTTCCCCTTTTCGAAATGTCATGTTTGTCTCGTGTATGGAGACGCCTTGAGAATGCACAGTGTGGAACACGGCATAAAAGTAGCATCCTGGGCAGAGCCCAGGCAGTTCAGATTTTGGTGTGTGAACACGCTGAACTCGATGCATCAAATAAACCTGTTTCTCTCACCTTCGTGGTATCAAATCCTGGTCTTTCGTAAGTAGATTACAAACCTCAATCTGCTGCAACACAAGGATCTTTCCTGGAGCCAAAACCTTTTTCATACTGCATAGGTACATTCCCTCTCCCTTTTTTTTCTCCATGCAGACAAAAGTCATATAGGACCTTTTCCACTACCGGATGAAAGAACTATTCATTAAAGCTTTGCAAAACTTTGAAGGGATTCTTTGCTTTGAAACTTCTGCTTTGCAAAAGATCATACTCCCCCCTTGCACTTCAAGTTCCTTCAGCATCCTTCTCATGTTCGTTCACAGAGTGGTCCTTTATCTATAGCAGAATATTTATTTGGAAAATGTTATAGAGAAGGGTAGAGGAAGTTTGATTATTGGTCTCCCAGGCCAAGTATCTGCAACATGCTAACAAAGCAGAGAGAATGATGCTCTGGCTACCACCTGCAAAGGATTACAGGCTGGTTCAATTTCATCCAGACAATAGCAATAGCAATCACAGTTAGATTATATACCGCTTCATAGGGCTTTCAGCCCTCTCTAAGCGGTTTACAGAGTCAGCATATCGCCTCCACTGTCTGGGTCCTCATTTTTACCCACCTCGGAAGGATGGAAGGCTGAGTCAACCCTGAGCCGGTGAGATTTGAACCGCTGAACTGCAGATAACAGTCAGCTGAAGTGGCCTGCAGTACTGCACCCTAACCACTGCGCCACCTTGGCTCTAAATGAATTAGAGCCCTATGGGTTTCCATTGCGTGTCATGAAAATTGCTTTCTTCCAACAATAGCAATAGCAATAGCAATAGCAGTTAGACTTATATACCGCTTCATAGGGCTTTCAGCCCTCTCTAAGCGGTTTACAGAGTCAGCATATCGCCCCCAACAACAATCTGGGTCCTCATTTTTACCCACCTCGGAAGGATGGAAGGCTGAGTCAACCTTGAGCCGGTGAGATTTGAACCGCTGAACTGCTGAACTAGCAGTCAGCTGAAGTGGCCTGCAGTACTGCACTCTACCCACTGCGCCACCTCGGCTCTGTGACAAAACCAGAGCTCTCAGGTTAAAACCAGATGGTTTGGTAGAGGGATTACTAATGACCATGCTACAAGAAGGTATCTTGGATCATTCCGCTCTCTAGGCATTCTCAGCGTTAACTGGGCAGATGTTAAGTAAAAGTAGCTGTTTTCCATGCTGCCCTGGGCATTACAATCTTGTGATGGACTGTGCATTGTCCTGGTGAATATGGAGGGCCTTGTTATTCAGCATCCTTCTGCCAAATGAGAGCTTGTTGTCTTCTAATGTGGGGGGGACAGCGTATGACATTGCTAAGTACTGGTAACCAGTGCATAGGAGTAGTATCCAATGTGCCAGAGATGATATGCATTGTCTGGTAGAGTTGGCCATTGGCCATTTGGGTATGGACCAGAGGTGGGTTCTCTGAGGGTCTGTGTGTGCCTTCCGCCAGCCAGCTGGTTTTTGGGTTGCGCATGGCCAGGGGGTGGTGCATATGCATGGGGTTTGCACCAGAGGTGGGTTCCTACCAGTTCGCACCTATTCAGTAGAACCGGTTCGTCAAATCTACCGAACCGTTTAGAAGAGGTTCCACCAGTGGACCCGGAAAGCAGCCACACCTACAGAAGAGGTTCCAAACATTTTTTGAAACCCACCATTGGTCCTTGGATGTGATTATTCTACACTATCATGCTCCTATTTATAAAACTCAGTGCCTCTGTGAAAGGTAAGGATGACTACTGCATTTGTGGTGCAATCAGAACATTGCGTGTGTTGAAGTTGTTTTAACGCAAACCAAAGATGCCTTTTAAAAAACAAGTTGACATCATATTCTTATGCATGCCAGTGCTGTGTGTGAGGTAATTTAAGGTGGTTCTGACAAGTGTCGTCGGCATCTTCATATCTGGTCACATGGGCGGCAAGCCACTCCCACAAAGGAGGCCACACCCACAGAGTAGGCTCAAACAATTTTTGAAACTCACCACTGGAATGAATGCAGTAAATTTACTCTTTAATTGACTACTATAGGCATGCATCACACTGAGAGAGCAACCGGATTTCTCCTAGAGTTTATGGAGAGGAATTCATAGCAGTCTAATGTCAATCTTATTGCAATGTATATTGCCTGACATTTTCTAGCACAATCTGAATTGTAGTGATTTCTTAAATGACTAGTTAAAACATAACCCTTTGGAACTACATAATGATAGAGAGGACAAACAGCTAAATGGAAATTAAAATTGATTTCCAAAAAAGAAAAAAAAAACCTTTTTCCTAGTAGCCAGAGTTATGAAAGCTAAAAATAAATATATATATGTACATTTTTGGAATGAAAAACTTCTTTAGTAAGGTGACAGCTAAAGAAGACAACGTATTGGCTGGGTCATTTATTTATTTTATTTAAATAAAAAAAAGATTTATAAAAACTATCACACACTGCACAGATTGTAGGGGCATACAATACAAATTTAGAAATAAATTGATAAATATATAACACGATATGACCTATAGCTGGACAATAAAGGAGATAAACTATATATTAAATGGGCATAATAACCATCTATTCCAGAGTTTGGAGGGGAAAGAAACTCCCAAGTTTAAAAAGATTTTCTAAAAATTTTGTAGGATCATTAAGAGGAAAGGAAATCCTTTAGCTATTTGCTTTCTAGGTTCCACCACAAAAGCGCGTAGGACAAAATCGCGCTCGACAAAAGCGCGCTGTGACGTCATCACAGCGCGACGAAAAAGATCGAAAAAATGTAAAAATAAAGCTAAAACCTTCCCCTAACCCCCCCAAACCTAACCCTAAACCTAACCCTAACCCTAACTCTTAACCTAACCCTAAACCTAACCCTAAACCTAACCGTTAAAGTAACGAAAAACGTAACGCTAACCCTTATCCTAACCCTAACGCTAACGCTAACGCTCTAAAGCTAACCCTAACCCTTAACCTAACCCTAACCCTAACCCTAACCCTAACCCTTACCTTTATGTGAATCGGCTTGCTTTAATTTAATTTTTATTAATTTTTATTTGAATTTTTCGATCTTTTTCGTGCGATTTTGTCGATCGCGCTTTTGCCGTCCGCGCTTTTGACGGGTCACGGCTTTCTAGCCGTACTACTGTTATGTTTGGAAAGACATCTCTAGATGTCACTGTGGGAGATTTTACCTCAAAAACATCCCAACCCTAATAAAATTCCTTTCTGCCTTCTCATTTTTTGTCAGGCAAAACCCTCTACTGATTTAAATAATGTCAGTAGATACCAAACTAGCAGTTTCACCACAACATGAACACAATCTGCCTTGCTGACATAAGCCCAGTTCATAATTTATACAGCCTCCCGCATGAGAGCTGATATATATTGTAAGGCAGTGGTGGGTTTCAAAAATTGTTCGAACCTACTCTGTGGGTGTGGCCTCCTTTGTGGGAGTGGCTTGCTGCCCAAGTGACCGGATGGGAGTGGCTTGCCGGCCACGTGACCGGATATGAAGATGCCGACAACACTTGTCAGAACCACCTTAAATTACCTCACACACAGCACTGGCATGCATAGGAATAGGATGTAAACTTGTTTTTTAAAAGGCATCTTTGGTTTGCGTTAAAACAACTTCAACACACACAATGTTCTGATTGCACCACAAACGCAGTAGTCATCCTTACCTTTCACAGAGGCACTGAGTTTTATAAATAGGAGCATGATAGTGTAGAATAATCATATCCAAGGACCAGTGGTGGGTTTCAAAAAAATTTGGAACCTCTTCTGTAGGTGTGGCCTGCTTTCCGGGTCCACTGGTGGAACCTCTTCTAACCGGTTCGGTAGATTTGATGAACCGGTTCTACCGAATAGGTGAGAACTGGTAGGAAACCACCCCTGGTGTAAGGCCTAAGTCCAAGAACAATAGTTGGGATTCTCACTGTAACCAGGTTCCAGGAAATATGTGGTCACCTGCGTCATTAACCTGGCAACCTTTTTGGACCTCTATAACCTGGAAATGGAAAGGAAACCTCGGCTTACAATACAATTGAGTCAAAAATTTCTGTTACTAAGCACGTCAGTTGTTAAGTGACCACATGATCCCAGAACACTGCAACTGTCATAAATATGAGTCAGTTGTCAAGCCTCTGAATTTTGATCAGGTGACCCTGGGGATGCTGATATAGTTGTAAGTGTTAAAAATGGTCATACGTCACTTCTTTCAGTGCCGTTGTAACTTCAAACAGTCGCTAAATGAACTGTTGTAGAGTTATAAAAAAGGCTATGAAGAGCCATTATGTGCACCAAAAACCGCATTTTACCACCGTGTTTTAAAGCAAACGGTACCTCCTGAGTAACCCAGTTAAATTGCATTGAGGTAGTCTAATGCCATTTATTACGTCTATATTTTACTATAATTTTAAGAAACTTGCTTTAAAGAATTCTGTTTTAGCTCAAATTGGATCAGACTGCTCCCTGATCAAAGGTACATAAATATTACCGTTTATATATTTTCCTATTTTTTTTAAAAAAAAATAAAAATTGAGAAGGACCATAGATTTTTCAGGGACTCCTGCTTTGATGTTTTAACACAGCCTTAGAAGAAAGATGGGAACAGCAACAGCAGCAGCAAAAAAAAGAGAGAAATCTCTCAGTTTTCAATCCTGAAATAACACTTACCGAATGAGTCATGGTTATTTTAAGAAAAATAATATAGTTCATCTGATCTGCATGTGAGAGCTGTAAAAAGCAGTGAAGCATTCGAAATATATATTTTTTTTCTGAGAAGAGTTACTTTCTGGTTTATAGAATTGTGTGTGTGTGTGTTGTGTGTGTGTGTTCATCCTATGAGCATTACTATAGAAAAACATATATGGATGGGACTCATTTTTTCTCCAGCAGTACATCGCCAAAAATCCAAATTATCTCTTCATTCCACACAACGTGTGGAATTCTGTTGATCTCCCAAAGTTATGTATATCTCTTTCATGCTCTTCAGCTTCACTCTTCTTGCTTTATACCTTGACTTAGTCAAAGTCAAGTTTTGCCAAAATCCATTGTTCAGTTTCTAAAAAAATGTACTTCCCATGCGAAAGTGATATTTATTTTCTTGCTTTATTCTCTGGATACTTGAGAAATTCTTTTGCAGTCAGTGGTTTCGAGCTAATTTGAGCATTATGATATAGTGAAGGGAGCATATTTTATCTATCCCCCCCCCCATCAATCTGGAACTGTCTCATTTTCTAATCTGGGAACACTCAGTGGGAGGAGTTGCTTTTAATGAAACTCTTGGAAACCAGGGTGGATAAAAGCACTAAAAAGATGATCCTAGGACAAAAGACAAGACATCGACATTCCCTTCTTTGCAGGAGGATGAGAAACTCTTTGAAATTCCCTTCTTGTTCTTAAGAAATTCTAAAGTAATTGTCAAGTTAAAAGCATCGGGACCATACAGTACATTAAGTTGCCATTCAAGTCTATACATAAGAATCTAGTCAATTCAATACTAAATTGGTGCCAGATTAGAATTTCAATGAAATTCAAGAGGGTTTGGATTTAGACCATTTGTGGCAATGTAATGACTCTAGGCTGATGACTCATTTAATTCCACCACCATCCCAACTTTGCTTGCCCTTCTCCTACAGTAAATCCTTTTTTCGTCAAATTAAATGACAACTGATACAATTATACTTATTATTTCTTGGCTAGAAGCAGTTTTTATGTCAAACAATTTGGAGTGAAATCTAACAGCCGACCAAAAAGTTGGAATGGAAGTTTTACTTCTGGATTTAAATGTAATGCAAACTGTTTCATGTACAGCGGTGGAAACACATGAAAGCATAACGTAGCCTTGGAAATCTGTCACTTTTTGGAGTAACAAGGCTCTGATTGGTGCAGTTCAGAGGTGGGTTCCTACCAGTTCGCACCTATTAGGTAGAACCGGTTCATCAAATCTACCGAACGGGTTAGAAGAGGTTCCACCAGTGGACCCGGAAAGCAGGCCACACCTACAGAAGAGGTTCCAACATTTTTTGAAACTCACCACTGATCCTTGGATATGATTATTCTACACTATCATGCTCATATTTATAAAACTCAGTGCCTCTGTCAAAGGTAAGGATGACTACTGCATTTGTGGTGCAATCAGAACATTGCGTGTGTTGAAGTTGTTTTAACGCAAACCAAAGATGCCTTTTAAAAAACAAGTTTACATCATATTCTTATGCATGCCAGTGCTGTGTGTGAGGTAATTTAAGGTGGTTCTGACAAGTGTCAGATGCGCGCCCGACAACAGCGTGCCGACAAAACCATGGCGATAAAACTGCAATGTCAACAGCGCGTCCACAAAGGCGTGCTGACAAAAGAGCGGCGACAGAAGCGTGATTACGGTTAAGGTAAGGGTTAGGGTTAGGTTCAGGGTTAGGTTTAGGGTTAGGTTTAGGGTTACCTTTAGGGTTACCTTTAGGGTTAGGTTTAGAGCGCGCTTCTGTCGACGCGCTGTTGTCGGCGTGCTTCTGCGCTCATTCGTCGGCGCGATTTTGAACTTGCGTTTTTTCCCCACGATTTCGTCGGTGTGCTTTTGTCCAGCGCGCATTTGACAGTGAACCGATATGTGCACATCCCTGTTCTCTCTGTGCAAGAGCATTTCCACATCATTTAAGACAGGTGAATTTTATCTTGCAAATGGACTAGGAAATACAGGTAGTTCTCAACCGAGTGTGAAACAGGTTCAGTTTGTAGCTTTTGGATCGTCTGTCGTATTTCAAATGGCCATTAAGTGACCTATTGTATCTTAGCAATAGCAATAGCAGTTAGACTTATATACCGCTTCATAGGGCTTTCAGCCCTCTCTAAGCGGTTTACAGAGTCAGCATATCGCCCCCAACAACAATCCGGGTCCTCATTTTACCCACCTCGGAAGGATGGAAGGCTGAGTCAACCCTGAGCCGGTGAGGTTTGAACAGCCGAACTGCAGAACTGCAGTCAGCTGAAGTAACCTGCAGTGCTGCATTTAACCACTGCGCCACCTCGGCTTGAGGACTACATGGGCGGTTGGGGAGTCTGTAGGACTGAAAAGAAGATTGAAAAGTAACGAAGGGCCAGCTTGAAAGAGCCTGTTTCTTCTACTCATTTGAACAAAGATTAAAAGTAAAGAAAGAAAAAAAAGCAAGACTAGGAAACATTGCATATAACAAGGGGATTAAGGGCAGAGCTAGAAAGACGAAACCTATTACAGTTTGAAGTTTATAATTTTGTAAATCAGGTGGTTCTACATATAATCTAGCATGGAATTTAGTGGGGCTTAGTTCTTTTCTGTTGTATTAATTTTTATTTTAAACACATAAGCACATCAACATGACTTAAAAACAACATAGGAACAATAAGTTCCATCGTAGATCATACCGCACTTCCGAATCGGTTTCTATACAGTTAGTATTTTCCCTTCTATACATTTCTATCTTGCGTTCATAATCTCCTTATTCGTTATCCATTTTTATGTACAATTCTTTATTTATTTATACTTAGCTACTTATGACCAAATATTATTTACCTATATTATGCTTTATATTTTTACTGTCATTTATTCTCTTACATACAGTTATAGGTATACATTCACATAGTTATTCTTTTTCTTTGCCATTCTTATATAATTATTATTCCATTTGGAAGGTTATAAGGTATAGTTTAAAATGCTTTGTTTACCATCCTTCGCACCTGCTATGACACCACCTTATTTTCTCTTTCTTTTCTTTTCTCCCTCCCTTCCTTCTCTACTTCCTTCCTTCCTCCTCTCCTTCCCCTTCTTCCTTCCCTTACCTCTCTCCTACCCTCTTTCTTCTCCTTCCTACCCTCTCTCCTTCTCTTTCTCTCTCTTCCTCCCTCCTCTCCTTCTCTCTCTCTCCCTTCCACCCACCTCTCCTTACCTCTTTCTTCTTCCGTGGGGCTTAGTTCTAAGTAGATATGTATGGAATTATGTTACAATGTCCCTAAGGAGTGGGTTTTTTTTTTTAATGAAGGCTATTGAAAATGAAGATGTGGCAAATCTAGGCCTGCCAATTTGGCAATATGCTGCAGAATTCCAAAGACAGGTAATACTTTTTTCTATTGTTTAGTTTCTTGGCTAGAACCCTGAATTTGCTCCCAATAGCTATAGATAAGCATTACTGAGCAGAGAATGCTGATATAGCACTCCTATTAAAGCAGCAGTAAAGTGAGATTTGGACATTAAGTGTGAAACCTACTGGGTCAGGCTAGACAGCCTCTTAGAGCTTCTATACTTCTATATTAAAAGCCACATAGACAAGAGTTGGAACTTGCAATAGAATAACAGGGGCAGTTAGAAGTTGTTTAAAGGAAGTGTCCCCATTCACTAACCACAGGATGTTCTCGCCAACGTCCCTATGTCAAAACTTGTGTTAAAAGTTCAATTAAAGTTCGTTAATAACACGTAAGCCATACCTGAAACAAAAGGAGAAGTAAGACCCCATTTCCTTATAAGGCTTTCTCCTCAAGGTAACCACAAAGAAATGTGTTGAGTATTTCCGTGTTGCAATGCTTTTGAGAATGTATAAGAACGCGTGCTTCGATAATGAAGGTTGTTCAGAACTTGCAATGCTAAGCCATGGGCTCGCTTTCTGAACCTGGCTGCCAAATAAACTTTTCCTGTATCCTGAGAAGTCTAAAGCCTGTCATTTTCTGCAACACTATGAGTAAGTGATTGGCCACGTGCCTCCTGAAACGTTTTGAGAGATACTTTGGATCATGAACCAATATTTGAACTCTGCAGAGTATAGGAAATAAGAGTCAGCCAGCCACGATTCCAATGGAGGAATTGTGGACAAAAATACACTATAAATTCCTGCCCAAACCATTAATTTCTCTTCCCCTTCCCCATTTTCCTCTCTTTGAACTCTTCACCCCCTCCCTCCGCTTCTGCATTGTGTCTGTTGCTTTTTATCTTCCCAGCTGTAGCCATATGAAACATCTTTTCTTCTGCTCTAAAACAGAGCTGCAAATCCTGACATTTTTTCTTCTTCTTCAGAGTATATCTAGGACCAAGTCTCATGGAAGGGAAGGAGGGACAGATTATTTTTCTTTTTCTAATACATGAATGGTGCTAAAATGTGAAGTTCTGCTTTGTAGTCTTCCCAGGAACCTCACTGAATAAAGTCTGTTGCAAAAACCCAGCCTTGGCTGGGAAAGAAGATAACTTTTCTGTTCCCAGCAACCCCGTTAGAACTTCTCAGTTGCCTAACTTTTGAAATTTAGGAGAAAAGTTTATTTATGGTAGGAAATACCATAAATACCATTTCAGAAAGAATTGGAACTGTCTCTAAGATTATGGATTTAGTCCTGGAGTCTAGCCCAGTTTATTTAAATGTTATTTGTTTTTTTAATTGGGGTCTATTTGGATTTTCTTCCTCCTGTGATAAAATTACTAACTCACAATTAGTTTATAATTCTTGATAGTACATCTATCAGAATGTTTCTTATTGGCAGTTTATCAGCTCTTCCTTACAGTATATTTACTGTACTGTATTTACTCCACGGTATTTGAAGGGTGAGTTGCTGCAACTAGACTAATGTTTGTTGTTGCAATGACATTGTAACAACTCAAGCTTCAAACAACTATACCTGGATTACTGAGAATCTTCATCAATACTACACTGTATGTTTTTCAGTTCTAAAACCTGGCACAAATACCCTCTCAAAATTCTGCATTAAACTTTGGGGGCCAGAGCAATTGGGTGGGTGATTTCTATGGGTTCCACCACAAATCCGCGAAGCCCTTATCCACGGAGACATAAGCGCGAAGACTAATTCACGCCGTTCGAAGCGCTAAGGAAAAACGCGACCCTACCGCGATGACATAGCGCATTCCCAAGCACTCAGTACCCTAACCCTAACCCTAACCCTAACCCTAACCCTAACCCTAACCCTAACCCTAAACCTAACCCTAACCCTAACCCTAACCCTAACCTTAAACCTAACCCTAACCCTAACCCTAACCCTAACCCTAACCCTAACCCTAACCCTAACCCTAAAACAAACCCCTAAACCTAATCCTAACCCTTACCTTAATTGAAATCGGCTTTCTGCTGTGGCGCCGTTTTAAAGCGCCCTTCTGTTGCCGCGCTGTTGTCGCGGCGGTGATGACGCACGGTGATGATGTCGCGGCTTTAGCGACGCGATTTTATCACCGCTATTTTGACGAGCATGGTTTTGTCGTGCCACGATTTCTATGAACTTCTCTAGGGGAAGGACTACTTCTCTAACAACTTGTGTGAATCTCTTGGGAAGAAAAACTTCCCCAAAAAAACAGGATTTATTTTTAACAGTAAGAGTACAGTTGTGTCATTAGTGAAAACTCTCAAAGGGAAGAGTTCCCCTTTGAATGTCACTGAGCTACGGGAAGCTAAGAATGATTCATACTGCCAAAAAAAAGAGGAGTGCATTATTATTCACATTCCTTGGCTGCTTTCAAGGAAAGAAGGGAACACCATCCTTAATGTATGTGAATTTTTCCAAAGTTGTCTTCAAGATTGTCTACATCAAATTTTCTATCAACCAATAGAATGAGAGCTGGTAAAAAAAAGAGAGAGTCCCTGATTGCTACATCTACCATTTGTATCCCTTCATAAATGCTGCTATTTAAGAATAGCAATAGCAGTTAGACTTATATACCGCTTCATAGGGCTTTCAGCCCTCTCTAAGCGGTTTACAGAGTCAGCATATTGCCCCCAACAACAATCCGGGTTCTCATTTTACCCACCTCGGAAGGATGGAAGGCTGAGTCAACCTTGAGCTGATTAGATTTGAACAGCCGAACTGCAGAACTGCAGTCAGTTGAAGTAGCCTGCAGTGCTGCATTTAACCACTGCACCACCTCGGCTCAAGAAAGTGTCTGAAGTGTTGGCTGTGCCAGTTTTCAAAGGTAAAAACAAAAGGTTGGGGGTTTTTTTTTGTTTATTTTCAAAGTTTGTAATATGTTCATCCATAACATACCAACCTCTATGTTCTCAGAAAGGATACATTTGATAGGATTTTAGGAGCATCAGGCAGGCAGGCAGGCAGGCAGGCAGGCAACTGTTGTGATGTTGTCATCGTCACCCTCCAACAAATATTGTTTAGCATGTGATAGGACACATTGTTGACCATGTATCTTTAACCTCTAGTCTAGACAGAATCCTAGAAATATTCCATCTGGCTAATTCCATTGGATCAGAACGCAAAAGTTCTCCAAACTGTCTTTTCTGGAAAAACAACAGACCCTTTTGCAAGTGATTCATTTTATTCAAGGCCAAAATAAGTTCAATGATCCCATTTTCTTTTATGGTACCGGATATATTTTTTAGAGTGGAGGATAAACATTTTCTGAAGCCTTCTGTCTGGTGTACTGGATATAATAGAAATTTAGTCCAGAAAAGAATCATTTATCTGTGCTCCCTTTCTGTAATTTGTTTAAGGCAAACTATTGTGATTAAACCATCCTTTCTCTAAATACTTTTAGGTGGAGTTCTTTTCCATACAACAACAACAACAATAACAACAACAACAATTTAAAGACATCTGCCAGTGTTCAGAGCCAAGGTGGCGCAGTGGTTAAATGCAGCACTGCAGGCTGACTGCTAGATCAGCAGTTCAGCGGTTCAAATCTCACCAGCTCAGGGTTGACTCAGCCTTCCATCCTTCCGAGGTGGGTAAAATGAGGACCCGGATTGTTGTTGGGGGCAATATGCTGACTCTGTAAACCGCTTAGAGAGGCCTGAAAGGCCTATGAAGCGGTATATAAGTCTACTGTTATTATTATTGCTATTCATTCTTTGAATCTTTTATTCACCAAATAGTCAGGAACCAGGGGAGTCTTTATCTATGTGAGAGATTCAGTTCAATAATAAATATGCCCCAAAAGAAATCAGAAATCCTAAGTGATGATAACAGAGGGCTGCCATGTCTCTAATAATCAAATAAGGACATTTCTGAGATAATAAATGGTTGGTGCCTGGGAATTTTCTATGGTTTGATGTGTAGGAAAGAGACTACCATTTTCTGCTCTTTGTAAGTTTTATTTTAATGAATACATCTCCATGTGATCAGTGGGATTTCTGGGTAGATCATTAAATTATTCCTTGAAATAATAAAAAATCGATAGAATGCTTCCACAACATTTGAAATTAGAATGTTACTAATAAACATGTATTATTCATTATGTATTCATGCACCAACTATAATTTAGTGATGATCTGTTCTGTAAATTTCTTGTTGCCTTCTATTATAGGTTTTATAGTACAATAGAGGACAACAATACATTTTTTAAAAAAAAAAACCTGTCCATTTCACCATGTGAAGCCTCTTAGTGTAATGCAGTCATTTTTCAGTGAATGAACAATATTTCATGAAATGGAAACCACATTTTTCCATTTAGTGAGATACAGAATGTCTCTTCGGTGCAGCTCTGTGAGTTTGATAATATTCAGTTCTTCCCTAAGAATTAAATTCAGAAAATAAAATTAGGAATTCTAACTGGCCAAAATGAAAATATCTGGCATAATACGATGCATTTCTATTTAAAACTAATTCCTGATAGAGCTTAGCCCCAGGAAATTTGCAACAGAATATTAAATTGCAATCAGTATCAATTTCCACTGACTTTAATGAAAGAAGACAGGGCACTAGAAATCCACAAGAAGCAAGCATTTTTCAGTTTATGTCCATGTCTTTAAGGCAGTGAATCTGGTTGATCTACTGAAAACCACAACAAGCTTTCCATATTTTGACTGTCTAATTTATGGTGCAAAGTCTCCCATTACGTGTCATTTTTTTTAAATGACTAACTTTTATAATTCTGGTTCATTTGTTCCCAAAACATTGCTAGCATCCATCAAGTGCTACTCTCTAATTCTGGAGGAGGAGAAGCATTTTCAGTTTATTTTTCCAGGAAAAGTCTTTGTAACTGGTATGTTCCTCCTTCAGATGACACTTTCCATATTGCACCAACAGGCTGAGGCCTGATTGCTCCCCTGATTGATCATCTTCAAACGACAGAAAATAGAATTTTAAAGAACTGAAAAGCAAATCTGAGTGCATTATGCTGATTCTCAAGTGTGCAGAAAGAAGCATTTGGAATGCCTGGGTGATTATAAAGTTTCTCAAATAGTGATTTCAGTCTAATTTTCTAGTTCTTCCATCTGGCCTGACTACAAACTTTGGATACAAATCCAGCCAAGGTTAAACACTTTGGGGTCCTTTAAAAAAGAATAACAACCAGCAGATGATGTAGAGATATATTTGTCTTTTAATTCTGCTTAGAGTTAGAAACAAGCATAGAGGCAGCCACCCTATGAGCACAGCAAGATGTCTGTTTTCCTAGACCAGGGGTGTCAAACTCGATTTCATTTGATGGACGCATCATGGTTGTGCTTGACTTTGGGGAGGTGGGTTGGGCATGGCCAGAGTGGGTGTGGTCAGCTCAATGTCACTCTTGCCAGTACCTGTGATGGCCCAAGTGTTCTGCCAGTGAAAACAGGTTCCTGAGCTCCAATTTTGGCTGCGATGGCATCCTGCTAGTGACACCTGCTAGTGAAACCCTAACCCTAACCCTAACCCTAGCCCTAGCCCTAGCCCTAGCCCTAGCCCTAGCCCTCACCCTAGCCCTAGCCCTAGCCCTAGCCCTAGCCCTAGCCCTAAACCTAACCCTCGCCCTAGCCCTAGCCCTCGCCCTAGCCCTAGCCCTAGCCCTAGCCCTAGCCTAGCCCTCGCCCTTGTCCTAGCCCTCGCCCTCGCCCTCGTCCTAGCCCTAACCCTCGCCCTCGCCCTAGCCCTCGCCCTAGCCCTAGCCCTAGCCCTCGCCCTAGCCCTAGCCCTAGCCCTAGCCCTAGCCCTAGCCCTAGCCCTAGCCCTAGCCCTAGCCCTAGCCCTAGCCTAGCCCTTGCCCTCGCCCTCGCCCTCGCCCTCGCCCTAGCCCTCGCCCTCGCCCTCGCTCTAGCCCTAGCCCTCGCCCTAGCCCTCGCCCTAGCCCTCGCCTTCGCCCTAGCCCTAGCCCTAGCCATAGCCCTAGCCCTAGCCATAGCCATAGCCATAGCCATAGCCCTAACTCTAACCCTAACCCTAACCCTAACCCTAACCCTAACCCTAACCCTAACCCTAACCCAAATCCTAATGAGATGATCAGACTGAGATCCACTTAATGCAATAGATTTGATTTAATAATCCTTATGTAGCTCCGGAGAGCCTTCACTATTTTCAGGGCAGCCCCATGGGCCAGATCAAAGCAGTCCATGGGCCTTTCATGTGCTAGAAATGAAAAGAAAAAAAGGCTGATATCTCCCAGGATTATTAATCTTATGAGGTGTTGATGCTCTTCACCCCTCCTTATTCACTTATTCATGTTTTCCTACCCTAGGCAAAGGATAAAACATGAATGAATGTGTTGTGGTCTGCCAGCAGCCTGTGGAGCTGGCAGCAGAGTTGGACAGTGAAGAGGTTGGGGAAGAACATGGGCCAATCCTGGAGTCTGGGGAAGGCTCGGATGAGGGCTCTGCATCTGAGGCAGAGAGGGGGCCACGGCCATCGGGTAATTATGTGCTGCCTCCGGAGCCTCTGGAGTCTGACATCAGCGAGGCAGAAGAACAGCATGAGCCATTCCCACTGTGCGCATGCGCAGAGCTTCCAGAAGGCAAGAACAATGAAGAGAAAAAGGGCGACTTGGGAGTAAGGCTTAGAGATGATTGGCCCCTCCCATAAGGCATAAGAGCCGAGGTGGCGCAGTGGTTAGGGTGCAGTACTGCAGACCACTTCAGCTGACTGCTATTTGCAGTTCGGCGGTTCAAATCTCACCGGCTCAGGGTTGACTCAGCCTTCCATCCTTCCGAGGTGGGTAAAATGAGGACCCAGATTGTTGGGGGCAATACGCTGACTCTCTGTAAACCGCTTAGAGAGGGCTGAAAGCCCTATGAAGCGGTATATGTCTAACTGCTATTGCTATTGCTATAAAAGAGAAGCAAATGGATGTGAGCCTTTGCAGGAAGCAATTTTGTTCATTCTGGTCAGTTCAAACTCTGAGAAACTCTGTTTGACTGTGTGATCCGTGGCCTTGCAGAATTAATTGGCAATTAGGTCTTTGGCAGCATTTCAAGGGAGACAAAGGTGGGTTCTTATCAGCCCTACCTTGAAAGGCTTCTGTCAGACTCTTCACAGACCGTGTGCGAATCATTACGGGCTGTGAATGAACATAATTCACAACTGTTTAAATAAAAAGAGGGTTTGGGGAACTAAATGTATGCTTTTTACTGCCTCAGGAAGCCTAAGTCAGAACAGAATGTGAATATCTGTGTCCCAGGATAATGTTACAGGATCCAATCTGGATCAGCCACTGGTACCAGAGGTTTTGTCTTCTGAGCTATTGGACTAGTGTTAGAGCCCATCTTCAGGAAACTGAAAACACAGCTCCAGCACAAGCTTGGAAGACAAAACTGCTTGTTCCAAGGACCGACCCAAATTGAATCCTGCAAAAAATAAAATATCTTTTTTTTCTTATTACATCTACAGCATCCATCCAGTTGCCTCATCTTAGTTTTATCTGTCCCTTTTGAAGATAATAACCAATAGCTTACAAGATGGAGGACAGGTCAAGTTCTCCACCAAAGTCCTCCCTCAAGACTTTGCTCCTACCTGTTAGAATATGTTGTCTCAGCCGCCTATTTCATTCCATCTTCACTCTTTCTCATTCTTGTTGAGCCAGCAGCTTCCAGTCCACTTAAACAATTTATGAAGATGACAAACTCTAGCAGAAACCACACGGAAATCTCTCTTCTAACCCACTGCATTATGGCATAGATTAAAATTCCTCAGTCCTGTTGCTAAGGCTGTAGCTTAAGTCATTTGGGCACACAATTAAGATTGATTGCTTCCTACAGACCTACTTCAAAGCCTAACAGAAAAATAATTAGTGCAGTCAGTCTTTGTGTAGAAATACTACATCAAAAATTGGGGAAGGGGGTTGAGTTGGGGCATGAGAGTGGGAGAAGATGGCAAAAGTAGGCAAATGACAAAATGAGAGTAATGATATGATAAAAATAAGGGGACTTTTATACAAGCATCAGATGCCTGGACACACATAATAGACACACACACGATTTTCCTTATAGTATCATCATGGTGTGTTGTTGACACCATTATAAATAACATAACATAAGGAGGGACAACATTCTTAATAGTAAGCATCATACATCCTGTTGCTATTCATTTTCATTTTCAGTGAAGAATACCTGGCTACCTCAGGGAAAAACAAACTGGATTCCAGTTATTCAAATGATAATTGACTTTGTCTCAAAATCATAACTATATTCCTTACAAATATTTTCTCAGCATGAGTCCAATATTTGTACAACTACTCTATCCTATAAAACCCACACTTCTATACAGAATAGGGTGCATTGCTGAAAGTATCAATAATGGAAAGAATAGATAATTCTACTTCCATATCAGAAAATATGGTTAAAATTCATGAATATATTCACCTGAAGTTTATAAGAATTTCTCTTCTATACCAGTGTTAAATTGAAAAAAAGCTTGTTGCCAATATATTATTTGGTTCCCCGACAAATGCACGCTCGACAAAAGCGCGCCCGACGAAACCGCGGCAACAAAACTGCGAGTTCTAAATTGCGCCGATGAATGAGCGCAGAAGCACGCCGACAACAGTGCGCCGACAACAGTGCGCCAACAACAGCGCGCTCTAAACCTAACCCGAAATCTAACCCTAAAACTAACCCTGAACCTAACCCTTACCTTAACTTAAATCACGCTTCTGTTGGCGCGCTGTTATTGGCGCGCTGTTGTGGGCACGTTGATGATGTTGCGGTTTTTGCACCGCGGTTTCGTCAGCGCGCTTTTGTCGTGCGCACATTTGTTGGGTCATGATATTATTTCCCCTTTCTTTATTGCATTAAGAACTGGGTTTTTATGGGAAGATGGAAAGTTGGATGGGGCAAAAGAAAGGGTGTATGGAGGATCGAAGAGGTATATTGGGTTTCTATCTTTGGGGGTATTATTGACAAGAGGAATGGCTGTGTTTATTGTTTATTGTTATATGGCCCCGGTTATGCACAGTATATATGTGACTGTACGTAATGAAAATGGAAAATAAAAAACACATTTACAAGAAGAACTGGGTTTTTAACAATGTACCTTTAACTATTTAAATGCCATTTTGTGTTCATTCAATTCCGAATCCATATCAGTACCTTCCTTTTCTCTGAACTGAGGTTCAGTTTATTCATCCAAAGCAGAACTCTGTTCAGGTACCATCCTGAAAACCTCTGTTTCACTTGGATTAATAAAGCAAGGTATGATTCATGCTGTTGTAGATTTTTTGCCAAAGAAAAGAGCACAATACTGAAGCAATATTGCCAAACTTTATTCAACTGTCCTTGGATGTCTACTTTGCAAGAAACAGGGATCTGAACAATAGAAAGACAGTTTTCTGATACACTTCGGGATTGACAGGCAGGATATCCAAGAGATCTGATTCACAGGCAAGATTTTCTTTTGATGAAGTGAGATAGGTGCTGTTGTTGTTAGTTGCGAAATCGTGTCTGACCCATTGCGACCCCATGGACAATATTTCTCCAGGTCTTACTGTCCTTTACCATCCTCTGGAGTCCATTTAAGCTCATGCCTACTGCTTCAGTGACTCCCTCCAGCCACCTCATTCTCTGTCGCCCCCTTCTTCTTTTGCCCTCAATTGTTCCCAGCATTAGGCTCTTCTCCAGTGAGTCCTTCCTTCTCATTAGGTGGCCAAAGTATTTGAGTTTCATCTTCAGGATCTGGCCTTCTAAAGAGCAGTCAGGGTTGATCTCCTCCAGGACTGACTGGTTTGATCGCCTTGCAGTCCAAGGGACTCGCAGGAGTCTTCTCCAGCACCATAGTTCAAAGGCCTCAATTCTTTAGCCCTCAGCCTTTCTTATGGTCCAACTTTCACAGCCATGCATTACAACTTGAAAAACCATAGCCTTGACTATGTGTACTTTTATTGGCAGTGTTAGATCGGGTAATGGATAGGCACACAAGGCTACAGTAACAACAGCTCTTTATTGCAAGTAAAGATACATCTGGCAGAGATGGGTCGGACAGCAGCCCCTTTTAAAGGGGTCTGTCAGATCCTTTGACCAATGGGATTAAACCTCTGTTCCCGCCAAAACAGAGGACCTTGGTGGAAACCACTGTCAGTGGGAGGGGAAATATCTAACACCCCTCCCCTCTTGGATGGAACAATCCTACTGGTAACGTAGTCATGCAGGTAGGCGGGTAGGTGCGCAGTTCAGTAGGAGGGGTTCCCTTGGACAAGTCGGATGGACCTGTTTGTTCTGCAGGTCCACTTGGTGGAAACTCCTGGAACTTTTCACAGGCCGTGGCTGGAGATTCTGGAGTTGGCTCGCTCGGAGCTTGCTGCAGGCCTGTATCAAAATCAGATAAGTCTTCCGGTACTCTTGGGTTTGAGTTGGCCATGGAAGGACTGATGTTTTGTTCTGTTTGGGTAGGGCTTTGGCTAACTCGTGTAGGAGTTACCAATGGTTGTCTAAGAGTGGAGTTGGAAAGGCACCTATGGAGTTGGTCAATATGCCTTCTCTAATTTCTACCGTCCTTGAGCTCCACCAGATAGGATCGACCCTTTGACCAATGGGATTAAACCTCTATTCCCATGTCCTCGCTGGAACAGAGGACCTTGGTGGAAACTACTGTCAGTTGGGGGGGGGATATCTAATGCGCAGGGTATTAGATAGGTATTAGAAAGGGATAAAGAGGGTTTTTTTCATTGTAAAACAAAAGTCATGTCTTTGGGACAAGTGGAATTTTGAGACAGTCAGATGCTGATAGATAATTATGAGAGCTGTCCCTCCTCCCCCTTAGATGAGTCTTTTCAGACAGGTGAGAGTTTTGTTTTTATATGCAAGTAGAGGAAACAGGAACTTGAGAGAATGATGAAATTACAACAGGAGAGGCCAAGGGGAGGACAGGCAGAAAGTAGAAGCAAGTGGGGGGGAAAGTGGGGAGAATTATTGGTTTGCAGAATTATTTGCAGCTTTATTTTATCATTTTCCCATCACAATACTTTAAGGGTTTGTTAGTTTCATTCTGGAATCTCCACTCCAGCTGTGTTATATAGATGTTGAATACCAGGAAGACACTAAAAGAAAAAAGTCTATGATGGAAACCTCAGCACACTAATCGTTCCCAGCCTCAACTAGAAGTGAGATGTGGGATATTATGGAAAATGTCTTTAAGCAGCCCACAACTTAGCCATTCTTGAATGGTGAAATGGTAATCAATTAAGCCACCCATCTAAAAACCAAAAATATCAATACATTTGGAACACATAGTAAGTTTGGTTTCCTAGATTCCTGCTTTGAGAAATGTGTCTTATCCTGGAAGTCTACATGGTCAGGAAATGCTTTGAAATTTACAGCAGTTCTGTCTCTCGGTGGCAGCCTTGTGAGAATATTGGAACTTGCAGCTGTGTTTTCATTTCTCTTTTATCCTTGTCCAGTTATTCAGCAAGGAACAGTGTGAAATATGTCAGCCGCTGCTAGCAGTTCTGAGCGCAAGAAAAGTATGAGCCGAAACTCTTCCAACAAACTCATAGAGGAGACTTCCAAGAAGGTCTTCTCTAGGGTTCACCGACAAATGCGCACTCGTCAAAAGTGCGCTGAAAAAAACACAGTGAGAAAACTGTGAGGTCGAAATTGCGCCGACAAATGCGCGCAGAAGCGCGCCAACAACAGCGCGCCAACAAAAGCGCTCCTTCAACAAACAACTAATAACAACCTAACAACCCTAACCCTAACCCTAACCCTAACCCTAACCCTAACCCTAACCCTAACCCTAACCCTAACCCTAACCCTAACCCTAACCCTAACCCTAACCCTAACCCTAACCCTAACCCTAACCCTAACCGTAACCGTAACCGTAACCGTAACCGTAACCCTAAACCTAAACCTAGCCCTAAACCAAACCCTGAACTTAACCCTAACCCTAATCCTTACCTTAACTTAAATCGTGCTTTTGTGGGCGCGGTTTTGTCGGTGCGTTGTTGTGGGCGCGTTTATGACATCACAGTTTTTTTGCGGCAGTTTCGTCTGCGTGCTTTTGTCGTGCATGCATTTGTCAGGTCACACTTCTCTAGTGCTGTGAAATTATTTTCTGCTATGATATAGGAGGGATCTTATGACCATGGCCAGTAGGATTAGACCTGAGGAGATTTTACTTGTTATAAACAAAGTTTTTCTCTCATCTCTATTACAGCCAAATTGTTCAGGGAAACAAACACTAGATTCTCCTGGTGTCTTGGAGTAGAAACCACAAGGAATGAAACAGGTGACTGAGGTCAGAAACTGAGTTGTAGCTTTTGTATGGAAATGTCACACTCTATCTACATTGATTTGCTGTTACCAATATAACCTTTCCGTAGTACATTCAGGACATGGTGGCTCAGTGGCTAAGATGCTGAACTTGACGATCAGAAAGGTCAGCAGTTCGGCAGTTCAAATCCCTAGTGCCGCGTAACGGAGTGAGCTCCCATTATTTGTCCCAGCTTCTGCCAACCTAGCAGTTCAAAAGCATGTAAAAATGCAAGTGTCAGCTGCGACTTCATTTAGTAATCAGGAAAGAAACCACTCAACTCCATTTGTTTGAAATTAAGTGTACTTTTACTAATTATAAACGAACAGTAGCAAAGCTAAGCTGAATCTGGTTAATTAGGCGCGAAAGCGAATAATGTCATGTATAATCCAATCCCCTCCCCTTGGCACCCCTGTCCATAGTCCAATTACAATGCACCCAACTGTCAGGTGGGAGATAACTTCAAAAGTCATCACCAGGATGGAATGCTGGACAGTTAATCTTGGCGGGAAACTCCCTTCCTCCACATGCGCAGTAAGATGGTCAGGTCAGCATCTAGAATCTTCCTCCAGCACATCATGATTCCCCTCCCAAATACCAAGCCCCCCCACTCCCAGTTTCAATGGCAGCCGAAGCAGCAGCAAAGCAGAGGATGACAGCAAGTAGAAAAAATAGGAACCACCTTTGGTGGGAAGATAACAACGTTCTATGTGCCTTCGGCATTTAATCATGCCGGCCACATGACCGGAGATGTCTTTGGACAGTGCTGGCTCTTCAGCTTTGAAATGGAGATGAGCACCGCCTCCTAGAGTCGGGAACGACTAGCACATTTGTGCGAGGGGAACCTTTACCATTACCTTAATATATTCATCTTGATGACTGAATCACCTCAGCAGCTTCTGTTGAAGATGGTGTAACTATTTCTTCCTTCCTTATTTGTTCAGTATTATTTTGTTTTTAAAGTATTTTGTACACTTGGAGACATTGTGAAATAGCAAAAGCAATAGCAATAGCAGTTAGACTTATATACCGCTTCATAAGGCTTCCAGCCCTCTCTAAGCGGTTTACAGAGTCAGCATATTGCTCCCAACAACAATCCGGGTCCTCATTTTACCCACCTCAGAAGGATGGAAGGCTGAGTCAACCCTGAGCCAGTGAGATTTGAACAGCCGAACTGCAGTCAGCTGAAGTAGCCTGCAGTGCTGCATTCAACCACTGCGCCACCTCGGCTCCCTATGCCTTGAATACCTTGTGGAAACGGGATATAAGTTCTCAAGTTAGTAATTATTGTTGAATAAAAAAAATGCCTTTGGAAAGCTGACAAGAGTTTCTCCTCTTCTCCTTAATTTCTGAATTAACGTCTGAATGTGGTCATTTACTGCTGAATTGAATATGATGATGTTCAACCTTAATAAAATCTAATCACATCAGATGATCAGACTGAGATCCACCTAATGCAATAGATTTGATTTAATAATCCTTACGTATTTCATCAAAATAGCACAAAGATGAATGAAATCTATTGTTTCTAAAAAACGCTTGCTCTTTCTAATATCCCATAACAACTTTTAAAGTCAATGTCAGCCAAATGTTAGGCTTACTTCTAGATTAGCTTTGCTTGGCAACAGATTATTCCAGACAAATCTTTTCAGATAATATTTTGCTTTATGTATGTGTCTCTTGCCATGTTACTCATGCTTCTCTTGGTTATATAAGATCACAGCGGTAGTTTAGCGTAATGAGGTTAGGAAAAATATTTGCCAAGCCAAGAGAGGGTGCCAATTTTCTCTCTTATGTACAATTTGTCAATTCCAAAAGCATTCTAGCTTGCAAAAACAAAAAACGAAAAGGAACAAACCTTTTCTATATTCTTGCAAAAATGAAGACAATGTATTCATAGAGTCACTGGGAGTTCAAATTTCACTTGATGTACACTTAAGTTATTGAGCCTAGATCAATGATGTTGAACCTACGGCACCCGTGCTACAGGTGGCACGTGGAGCCATATTTGGTGACGCGCCAGCCGTAAACTCTGGCGTGCATGTACGCGCCAGCTAAATGATTTTTTTGCCCTTCTGGAGGCCAGGAGAAGTTGTTTTCGCCCTCCCCAAGTTTTAGGAAAGCCTCTGGAGGATGGGAAGGATGAAAAATGGCCCCAGGGGGCCAACCGGAAGTTCATTCCCAAACTTCTGGTTGGGCCGTTGGGGGTATTACCCCCCCCCAACTTCAGGAAAGCCTGTAGAGGCTGGGGGAGGATGAAAAAGCGGCCTCAATGGGCCAACCGGAAGTTTGGAAATGACCCATTTCCGGCTTCCAGAGAGTCTCCTCTTGCCACGCTACTGGTGTTGGGATGACCTACCTTCCACTGGCCAGCTGGTCTTCGGGTCTCTGCTGCGCAGGCATATATGTCCATGCATGCATGTCCACACCTGCCCACATTCGCACATGCGTGCATACATGTCGGTGTGCATGCCTGCCAGTGGTGGGTTGCTAATCCTGTTCCAACTGGTTCGGTTGGAATGGGGCCGGCGGCGTCCTCGTGCACGCGCGCAGTTCACGCATGCGTCTTAGCGCCTGCGCGATGCTCCAGCTGCTCGCGGAGAATTGCGCAGGCGCTATATGTGCCATCCAGCTGCTTGCGGAGAATCACTCAGGCGCTGTATGTGCCATGCGCCTGCATGGAAGTGCAGAAGCCTTCAAAGACCAGTAAGGAGCGCGGGTGGGTGGGTGGGCCCTTCGCCGTTCCCGGAAGTTACTTACTTTTCGGTTCGCCGACCAACCGGTTTGCGGGGACCGCCGCGAACTGGTTGAAACCCACCCCTGATGCCTGCCCATGCGCATTTACTTTTCGGTTTGGGCAAGTGCATGCACAGAGTCTTGGCACTCGTTGTCTAAAAGGTTCACTATCACTGTACTAGGATGTAAATAGTGATTATCTCTATTTATAGATTGAGTAGAAATCGGTCCCTACATTGTATTGTATTGTATTGTATTGTATTGATTTTATTTATATGCCGCCCTTTTCCCCTGAAGGGGACTCAGGGCGGCTTACAGCTCGACCAGGGAAGGGGGGATACAGACAAGAATTTAAAACGACATAAAAAACAATGCATGATTAAAACACAACAGTCATACCAATTTGAGACGGGGGCAACGGTTCTTTAGCCCCAGGCCTGTCGGAACAGCCAGGTTTTAAGGGCTTTGCGGAAGGCCTGGAGGGTGGTGAGGGTTCGAATCTCCACGGGGAGCTCGTTCCAGAGGGTCGGAGCAGCCACAGAGAAGGCTCTCCTCCGGGTAGTCACCAGTCGACATTGGCCGGCGGATGGAATTCGGAGGAGGCCTAATCTGTGGGATCTGATCGATCTATTGGAGGTAATTGGCAGCAGGCGGTCTCTCAAGTACCCAGGTCCAATACCATGATTTCCAGCACATTCTGTACTGGAAAACATTTAACTGTCATCATGTACTGCATTAAGACTGAGAACCTGCATATCTCCATTTGTATTCCTGCTTTTCTCATGGCAGTTTGTTTTGTTGCTGATACAGTTAATAACTCCGTAGACTTACTTTGTGGAAAAATATAGCTCTACAGTACTGAGGAAATCTGTAGGAGCCATCATTCTTCTTG